>NW_026067902.1:3934588-4097842 GCF_014885135.2 Alexandromys fortis
TATATAAATTACATTGTTATAAATACAATATAATATTACATTATATTTACAGTTTATACTAAGTTAATACCCTGGCTTAGTTAGGTTTTCATTATTGTTATAAAACATCATGATCATAAGCAACTCAAGGAAGAAAGGGTTTATTCCATCTTATATTTCCAAGTAACAGTCTGTCATACAAAGGAAAGGAAGGGCAGGAACTCAAGCGGGACAGGAACCTGGAGGCAGGAACTGATACAGAAGTCATGGGGGAAGGTTTCTTACTGTGTGCACCCTTAGCTTGCTCAGGCATGGCATCACTCAGTGGGCAGGGCATTCCTATAGCAATCATCAATAAAGAAAATGAACCATGAGCTGCCAGGACAATTTTGTTGGGGACTTTTCTGTTGAGGTTTCCCCTTCTAAAATGATTCTATTGGTGCGGGACAATTGTCTATATTCTGTCAATTATGTTTTAAATAAACGCTGATTGGCCAGTAGCCAGGCAGGAAGTATAGGCGGGAAAACGAGACAGGAAGTAGAGGTGGGGCAGTGAGAACAGGAGAATTCTGAGAAGAGTGAAGCTCCCTCTGCAGTCCTGCCCAGACACAGGAAAAGGAAGATGTGACCTGCCCTGCCAAAAAAGGTACCAAGCCATGTGGCTAACATCGATAAGAATAATGGTTTAATATAAGTTATAAGAGTTAATAAGAAGCCTGAGCTAATGGGCCAATCAGTTTATGATTAATGTAAACCCATGTGTGATTTCTTTGGGAATTTAGACTGCAGGAACCAGGCAGGACAAGGACTGGGTGAGACAGAAACCTCAGGCAACACTCTGTAGTTTGTGTCAAGTTCACACAAAACTAGCCAGCACATCTGAAATGCAATATCTTGGGAATGGGCCATCTGTAAGCATAACGTTCATTTGTGTTTTATATACACCATATTCACATACCTTGATGGGAATTTTCCACAATCTTTCCACTGCACCTACGCTGTGATTATAACCTGTCACACCAGGCATTCAGCTCCACTTCTCATTCACGCCTGTACTACACTGTAGAGCATGTCAGATCTAGAATTCAGGCATTTAGGATGTTCACTTTATATTAGTATTAGGGGTCAGTACAATTTCTGGAATGTATCGTGTTTTCAGCTTTGAGGGCCATATGTGTTCTTCACTGCATAGTTTTCATGCTCTGTTTAACAACAGATTTAAAAATAAATAAGTTCAGCTCTTCAATCACGGGCTGTAAGGGCTGTGCTCCCAAACCCCGAAGTAGGATTAAATTACTTGCTACAGATAGTAAAGCTCAGGGACAATTGACCTGTATCTTAAGTAAGGTGGCTTACCTGCATTTCTATACTTGTGAGTTACCCTAATATACAAATGTATTTATGTATGCCCATATGTGTGTGTGTGCGTGCACACACACACACACACAATGGAAGTTTTGTGAGCAGTAAAAACTGGAGCTCTATGGAAAATGAAGAAGCACTTTAAAGCTAGTGATATTTTTCCTTCCACAAATCAATAAGAAAAATGCAAACTTCATAGTAGCTTGTGTGGCCATGAGTCTAGCTCACCCTGCGCCTCCTACTGGAGGCGTCTGTTAACCTGGGGTGAAATAAGCTGCCCTTGGAAAGGCCCTCGATTCTGCTCCTCCACTAGGAAATTCCAGAATATAATGGTGGGGGGGGGGCATCAGCAATGAAAACATCTCTCATGAAGACCACGGCATTTCAAAGGGAAGTGCTCCAGAGGCTGGACACTATGCAAAGAAAAAAAAGCTAAAACACCAAGAAAGTCTCCCTCAAAGGTCACAGGGATTTGGTGACATTTAAGTCCAGGACCATGTTTTAAAGACTAGCAAATGAATGTGCTGAAACATCTAATGATAAAAAGGGATACTTTGTGCTCATCAACAGCAGGAAGCCAACTGATAAAAGGCCATACTAGGGCTACAGGCAGGGGTTGTGGAGGCAGGGCAGGCTTCCTCTCCGGATGAAGAAAATACTTTAGTACTAGATGGCGGTGTGGTTATACAACACTACGGTGCAGTAAACAGCACTTGTTCCTTTTGAAACAGTTTTATATAAGCAGATTTCATTGGCATTGTAAGAGATGACACAGAAGCTGGAAAATTCATTTTAAGAGATTTCTGATTTTGTTTGATTGTTTGCATGCTTCTGCACTTCCTATGCAGAATGCAGCGCTAATTCCAAATTGTTTTCTAATAACAGAAGATGTACCTAAGCCAGGTGACTAGCCCACTAGTACCACAGAATGATTGGCAGCCCAAAGTAGCAACTCTATGCTGACATTGAAAGGAGAGTTGGTGTATGGGACTCACTCCCCGACAGTTGATAACTGCAGGTGGGAGATAGTACAATTTAGGCTCTAAATGGGGGCCTTCGGACTGCCGCGCCATCTGAGACACAGCTCACTGAGACTCCACTCTTGGAGCGTTTATGCAGAGACACCATCTGAGTAATACCTTCTTTCCTTCATTCTGGCAGCCAGCTTTCCAGACCCATCCAAATGTCCCTCTGAGGGCCTGGTCTCCCACCATTTGGAAAGGTCCTTCTGTGGATGGTGTTTGGTTCGTTACCAGTGTTTGGTACTAAACAATTTTCATTTACATTTGTCTGTATTTTCCTATATGCCTTTTGCTTGGTTTTCCTTATTCTGCTTCTATGGGTATGCACTGTAATAAACCTACTAATCTAGGAACCATTTTTATCTCACTTTGCCTGTCATTTGATTAGGAAAGGAAAAGACTGCTTCTCTTGAAGAAATTACTGTCGCTGAGGTTCAATGTTATCAAGTAGGGGAATCTAGATCACCTTTATTGATTCAGGGCAATCTCTTTTCTCTAGTGTCAACCAGGGACAAATCCAAACTTAACATTCTAATGCCTCACAAGTCTTCCTCCCTGTAGCTCATGTAAAGAAGAAAGCTACCAATTTTTTTTCACATTCTCCCACAGGCCCTCTCATACCTTGGTGTACACAGGAAGTATCTGAGTATCTTGGCAAAGGGCAGGCTTTGCCTCAATAGCTCTGGGATTAGCTCCTAAGTGACGCGGCCTGTTGAGTTCTGACCATACTTTGTGCAGTGGGGTTCTTGCCCTATGGTCTTACCATACAATCATCTCCTCAGAAGGTAAAGCATCTGTGGTATTCTCCTTTGAGCACAAGTCTCGACCTTTCAGCACCACCTCCACAGACTCTTCAGTCAGTAATGTGGCTTGGCACTCAGAACTAGCTACGGTCCTAGCCAAACTCAGAAACAAAATGTTCACTCCAGTCTTTTCACTTTGGCGTGAAAATGCCAACTGTCAGTTTCGGGAGCCTGAAACACACACACAGTGTGGGGGGGGGTAACATTCTGGCACACACCACACACACATGCACAGAAACACACACACACAGAGAGAGAGAGAGAGAGAGAGAGAGAGAGAGAGAGAGAGAGAGAGAGAGATGTTGACACACACACACACACCCTCTATGCCTACTACGTTTGAGTCTCACTGTGAGGCAAGGCAGTGAAAAGACTTAGTGAGTACTGTGGGGTGGGTGGAGGTTCAGATTTACAAGTGAGCCACTTAAGAATGCAACAGGTACCAGGTAGTGGTGGTACACACCTTTAATCCCAGCACTCAGGAAGCAGAGGCAAGCAGATCTATGTGAGTTCAAGGCCAGCCTGGTCTACAGAGAGAGTTCTAGGACAGGTTCCTAAACTACAAAGAGAAACCCTTTGGGGGGGGGGGATGGGGACAGAATGAAGTAGGAGGCACAACTCACACCAGCAGGTGAACATTGGTTCCCTTAGATTTTCATGGGAATGTGGGACATTAAGGCTAGTGATGGAGTTGATTCCCATAGCCATGGTTTTCATATTTAAGTGTATAGCACAATCACCTGGAGGGCAAATTACATCACTAGAACATGAGTTTCTGGTTCAGAAGGGCTGAGACTGAATCTAATAAGGTCCTGGGGGCTCTGTGGGAACTACGAGGGCCGTGGAAGCCACTAGCCTACCCTCTACAATTGAAACCACAAGTTAAGAAATGGTATTGTAATGTTTAGGGGTGTAGCTCAGTGGTAGAACATTTGCTTCAAATACAGAAGACCCTGGGCTTGATCTCTAGCACAGAAAAAAAAAAATCAAACCCAAACTAACAAAAACTCTTCTAAGAAACAGAATTTTAACGTGGGATGCTTTGAAAGCAAGCAAGGACTCTCTGGAGTCACAGGAGAAGCTGGTCAACCCCCAGGTGCCTTTTCTTTACCTGCCTAGGTGACTTCATGTGCAGATTGGCAGAGTAGGCAGCTCCACATGCTATAGACATTTTTACACTCTGGGGACGTGGTAGTTTGAATGTAATTAGTCCCCATAAGCTCATAGGGAGTGGCACTATCAAAGGTGTAGCTTTGTTGGAGTGGGTATGGCCTTGTTAGAGGAAGTGTGTCAATGTCGGGGCAGGCTTTGAGGTCTCCTATGCTCAGGATACTGCCCGGTGTTGCAGACCACTTCCTGTTGCCTGCAAGATATAAGACCCTCAGCTACTTCTCCAGCATCACGCCTGCCTGCATGCCTCCATGATCCTCACAATAATAATGGACTGAACCTCTGAACAGTATGTAAGCCCCTCCCCAAACGTTTTCCTTTAGAAGAGTTGCCATAGTCATGGTGTCTTTTCACAGCAATAGAAAACCTAATTTAAACTTGCTGATCCAGGACTGAAATCTACCTGTATCCAATGTGTCTGGAACATCACCTACTGTCAGGTCACCAGGAAGCCTGTTAGAACTTTCCTCAACTCCACATGCAAGTTTCTGAGTATTAGGCATGAAGGGGGCCTGAGAATTCGCATTGCTCGAAGCCCCTAGCTGAGGCCAAGGCTGGAGGCCTGATTCCTTGGAGGTCCTCAAGGCTTGAACATCCAACAGGAACTAGACTGAGCTCTTTGAGGCTCTGCAGGATGTTAGCAGAGCCAACAGAAGGAAGTTAAGTAGAGAACCTGATTTCGTCTTCCTAGGAAAACAAAGACTAAATCCCTTCTCCGGGAACCTCTGTAGTAAGTCTTCCAGTCAACATAATTCAAGTTCAACAAAGTACTTTTAACATTCAACTCAGTTTCTTAAAAATGATATTTTATTGCTTGTAATAAATTATACACCCGACTATCATTTTGTGATCTAAAAAAGAACACATACTATTTTTCATCGTTTGATTTCTACAGTAGTTAGTCATGTGTTTATTTGGTGACTTAGTCACAAAGTATCATTTACGAAGTTCACCAAATATTTACAACCTGAAAAAAGTATAATGAGCGGTATGGAAAATTGTCTAAGCTCAATTCCAATCTCTGCATTTGGAACCTCACAATAACAGCTTATTTTTGTAATCACAGGAAAATTCAAGTTGCTATAAAATGGCAGATTTATTTGTGGAAATGTTAAATGAGGGCTGCTGTGCTTGAGTCTGGTGCACAGCACAGAGACTGGGGTTTTGAGCGGCTGTGCAGCGCCAGCTGTAACTTAATGAAAGACATCTGAACTCCTCTTTGCTGGAGACTGAAACCCTTCTGAGCGAGCTGTGTTCTGAGAAAGAAAGAAAGAAAAATACGAGGAAACCAGAGTTGTTTTTCTAACTAAATAAGTTGTTGTAAGCTTGCTATTAAATAATTTGCACAGCTTATGATAAAATAATGGGCAAAGAGATGAAGATGGCTTGATGGGAAATAAAGAGCCTTATTACAGTTGATTGAAAAATGGGCCAAAGCTTTTAGCCTGAGGATGCTTCTCTTCTTAAGTGCTTCTAGGTACAAGACAGATAAGACACGCCTATTACCTGGCTGCATGCTGGGCTTGGGGTACAAGTGGTAGCAATGTGTTAACCATTCTCTTTTAACAGAGAGGGGGCTTTACAGGAGAGGGAATGAGAACTACGTTTCCTGACTGGAAGGGCAGGAAGGATTTAGGTAAGCAGGATATAATGATCCAGGTTGGGAAGAGGCCAAGACGGCTGGGTCAAAACCGCCAGTCTTGTCATGGATTCTTAGTGGCAGCAATCTTATTACATCCTGAAAAACGACTCTAAAAATAACACCCTTGAATTGTAGATCATTCTGTTCCCCCTTGGACTGCCATCAAATCACATTTTCTCAGTTTGCTTGTCAAATACCATTTTCCTAGCTCTCCCTAAGCTAATCTGTATAAAATCAAAGTGTAAGACTCTGAGGTGAAATAGTTGCTCTCCCCCATCCCTCATTTTACTTTCAATGATGCTGGTGACTCATGGCTGAAAACATTAAATGAAAATTGAAGCAAACTACCTAAAATTATAACTTGCACACCTTCTGGTGGCAGAATCAAATCTCATACTGGCCCATTCTATACACCAGGGATCTGAGTCACCCCTTTTAACAGTGGATCGAGATCGCATGCACCGCCCTCTTGGTAGGCACTGATAGTTACCTCATTATCAGATTATTTGACTTAATAACGTCCTCAAGCATCAACGTACTGATGCTGGCAATTTTTCCCCATCTGTCTTTAAGAGTCATCTATGGTTATTTTTATGCAGTTCCTTTCTTCACATATTAAACTTTATCGGATGCATTTATGGGGGCGGGGAAAAGAGGTGTGGCTAGAGCTTGGTAACAAGTGTGATTTCAGACATTCATGGTGAGATCTTGGAACCTATTTCCCCCAAATTAGGGCAAGACTACTGTATATTTTAACCACCTGGGTTAGAACTGATTGACGTCGTCAGCATAACTATTTTCAAAAAACAAGCGTTTATCAAGTACTGTTCTGGAAAGCAGGATAATAAATAGAGAAGGGATAGAGCGGCAGTGGGTAATGGTCCAGCAGGGACTTGTGGGGAACCAGGAAAAACAAACAAACAAGCAACAAACAAACAACCTTCCCGTAAACACGGGAAAAAGAAAACCACCAGCAAATCCCCAGGAGGGCAGGCAGGGAAGCCTTGGCTGGATTTTGGATTTACAGAGAATTGGAGGCCTTAGAGGTTCCCAGGTCATGATAGCCCTCAGCTGAAAGGGTTTATCTTCGGCTGCTATTCTGAGGGTGGACTACAAGGGGTAAGGTCAAGGTGAAGACACTAATAAAAAGATGCCTGGCAAAGAGGAGGTAGAGGGAGCTTTGGTCAGGACCACAGTGCAGAACAGCGGTGGTAAGGAACAACTGTACTCTGGATACTCTGGGGAGGTGAAGTTAGTGTAATAGGTAAGAGAAGGGTTGGGGAAGTGAGAGGAAGGTGTGGTGGTCCTGGCAGAGCAGCTGAGATGACTGGAGAAGGACCAGGAATGGCAGGTGAAAGGTTTGGCTAGGAACTCGTTTAAGATGCCCTACGAAGGAGAAGAAAGAGAATGATGCCCAAACCTTTCTCAGTTAAGTGAGAGCGTCGTCAAGATTAGTTTGTTTATTCAGCATTGAGAGCAGATGAAGAAGGCACAAGCTGAGCTTCCAGAATGTTTTTTTTTTTTTTTAATAAGAAGTTCATCTCTGGAAAAAACACATCACATTTTTCTTTTACAGCTAAATGACAAGAAAATACTTTACAAGGATTTGAAATATGAATTTTGAGAAAGCGGAATCATCCAGATTTTACCAAATCATTAAAGAGCCACATAAAATGAGGGGAAAAAATACTGGAGACTCTCTTTGAAAAGAATATAAAGGATTTGTTCAGAGTCAGAAAATTTCTCTTGAGTGAATATTGGTCCTTTCCGGAGTCTGGATTAAGATAAAGTTGGCTTCGGTTAAATGTTTAGAGAAGTGAATTCTTCAGAACAGTCAGACTGGATGTAGGATAATAGTCTAGGAGCTGGGACGAGACTCAAGCATTTCAGTGTCCCCTCATAACAAATGCAATGCTGGAAATTCTCTGCATGCACCCCTCCTTGGTTACAGCAAGAAAAGCTGGATGTTCATAAGACAGCCAAAGCCCATAGGTACCCAGAAACTGAACTCAATCGCGAGGCCACATGCTGATGCTCTAAATCCTTTTGTCCCAACCTTGAAGGCCTACAATGAATCACTTATATTATTTTCTCAACCTGTTTACATCTATCATAATAAAATATTACATAAACAAATGAAAAAAATCTAGTGAAAAGAAAAATATCTGTTGTTTTTTTAAGCTGAATGTTCAAGAATTTTTTAAAGTGAGTTGCTACTTTTTTTTTCTTCTAAAGTGTTGCATGGACTAGACAAACAACAGACTAAGGGAAGAAGTCACAGAGCTATGGAATTTGGTCTCAGTTGCATGCTGCTCTGTGTGTATCCTTACTGTCTCAACCGCACACAAAAATTCACACCACGTCCCATCAACAGATCACATTTAAACCGGCAGCTCTAACAGTAAAAGAGTGAGCAGCAACTTGAACACACTTATTTGCTTCAAGAGAAAGCATTCAAGATCTGCACATATTGATTTAAAAATGGAGTCTCTGCTGTTACTGGCTTTTGTGGTAAACTCACACAGACATCTTCCCTGTGTGCTAAGTGGACCATTAACACATCCTGTGACCCAGTCTTTGAGGACATCTGGTTGCACTCATGCCTGATTGGTACCACCGAATCATGTACAACTCCCAGGTATTCTACTCTGCTTTCTCATTGACCTGATGTGATGGATAAATTCTCCCTTATTTCTGACCTGACCCAATCACACTTACATTTTATATTAATCCTCTCACTCAGTGGCTTGTATACTCTGTTAGGGGTGCATATACCCAGAATTGGGAATAAAATCACCCTTTTATGAAGAAAATATTGTCAACCCTGAAGGCAGTAAAGGTCCTGATCTTGACTAATATAGCCTTTTGAGTCTTGAAAACAGGATATGGACATCATTATCCACCTACATGCATATTTGCTGAAAGAATTAGTGAAATTCGGGGAAAATTATTACACTCAATGCTGTCAGCAAGCACTCATTACTCAGAAGAACATGATGCAACAGACTACCCATCTGGACAAGGAGATTTGTTATTTGTATATTATATCATTAGGGAAGTATAAACTTCTAAGTAACAGTTCTGAGAAACCTAAATATTTTCCCCCTAATAACAGTAGGGTTAAATGGCTGTGAGTCTGAACTGAAAACCAGAACAGAATTATTGATAGTCTTTATTTTCTGGAAATCTGCTTTCTTTCTTTCTTTTTTTTTTAAAAAAATGAAAATGCTACTAAAAGAAAAACAGCTGAGTTTCATCTTAGAGTATAGACTACCCACCTTATCAGTACTCTATACATGACCTAATCATTTGTGAATATTCCAGAAGGAGATTCTTAAACACAATAGGCCAAGACTGGCAGCAACCAAATTATAGGAGTTAAAGTCCTAAGATTCACTAATTTGAGGCATCTTCCCAGGACTGTACTTGTTTGAGGCTTAAAGTAAAACAGCCAGCATCACATCAGAGAAGGCAGATGGCCTGCGTTTAAGGCTGGGTTTGTGTCTAGCCTCCTGAATGGTCCCCGGAATTCCACTGTTTATCTGTTGTGTCTGAGAGGTAAGATGGTGGGAGTCCCAAGCCAGGCTCCCACCAGAGCTTGCACTCTGACTTTGGGATCCGAACAGCTAGCACAAGGATGCAGTGCACAGGGCATTTTCAAAGCAGTAACTCCGGCAATGCTCACAATCCCACAGCAGATACTTTTGTCCAATTCCCATTTTACAGAAGAAAAAAATGAGACAAAGGGTAAATACTGTGTTTATGTTCCTCGTGGGTAAGAAGAAAATGAAGGATTTCTGCTCAGCTAATCTGAACCCAAATACAGATTCAGGAAAGAGTCATAGTGTTTCTTCTCACGGGAACTGATGATACAAGGTTGGCAAAAGCCAGACACACAAGTTTACAAACAAAACCATACTTTTGCAAATTTTCAAGTAACCAAATATCTGTGTCTGATTAGCTAGTCTTTCTCTTCACAGTTAGCCAGAAAAATCCCCCAGATTCACTGTTGCTAAGGCAAAGAGCAGACAGAAAGACCTTTACAGCAAATATGCAAGTCTGAACTCTAAGACGTGGCAGCACTGTTTGTCTAGATCAAGGTCAATAATCCATTCAAATTAGTTTCCCATATGAGCAGAGTAATAAAAACTTGAGACCTGTAAAAGCTGTTCTCCCAAACTGAGATGACATGAACAATAGCATGAAACCTACAAAGTCACTACCACAAGGACAGAGCCAAAGGCTGTTGTGCAACTTGGAGAGCCCATTCGCAGTTCCAGCGGCACAAGGCTAAAGCCTCTCAAACTTCTGCACAAACATTAGTCACCTGAAGTTCCGGTTACAAATGTAGATTCTAAATCAGTGTATCTGGGAGACTAGTGTGTAATGAGGCCTCAGGTCAGACCAATGATTCTGGATGAGACTTGTGTCATGCAAGTGACGGTGAATGAGCCCAGTGGTCTCACAGTGAGCAAAACTAAATTCTGCCACGTTTTATACCCAGAGTAAATGCTTGGGTTATTTCTGTTTCCCCAAATGTCTTACTGGTCTGGTACATTTCCTTCAAACTACAAAATTCAGCATCTCTAACAATGCCTTTCTCACTAAACCTACACTGAGTTTCTCCTTGTGAGATTAAGAGAAAATGAAAGCCCCACCCCCACCCAGACCCAAACCAATGTCTCTATAATGGAAGAGTAAAAGGTTTGGTGTCCTTCATATAATTACATATGTTCAGAGGTCAAGTCATGGTGTGGGAAGTCCTTCTGAATATGTGTTACTTTTGTTGGTTAATGAATAAAGAATCTGCCTTGGTCTGTGATAAGGTAGAGGCCAGGGCAGAGGGAGGGGGAAACGAAACTGAATGCTGGGAGAGAGAAGGTGGAGTCAAGGAGACATGTAGTCATTAGAAGGAAAAGATGTGAGCTTCCAGCTGGAACCTTGCCAGTAGGCCACAAACTTCATGATAAAATATAAAATAATGGAAATGGGTTCATTCTAGATGTAAGAGCTAGCTAGCAGTACGCTTAAGTGATTGGCCAAGCAGTGATTTAAATAATATAGTTTTCTGTGTGTGATTATTTCAGGAGTCTGGGCGGCTAGGAAATGAACAAGTGGCCTCCTATAACAAAGTCCCTGTAAGCAAAAGAGGTACAGAAAAACATTTAAGTTTGAAGCTTCTTTAGTCAAAAGCTCTGAGAGTAGCTTGCTAGGGCAATGGTTTTCTGGATGACATAATGCAAGATGGATCTTACCATAATACTTCAAGAGCTCATCGAGGAGAAGAGGTTAGACTTTTTAAACAGCTGAGTTTTTACATGGTTCAATATGGTAGCCATGGGCTGTCTCAACTACTTTGCACTTTTAATGTGAGGGGTCTGATGTGAAAATACACACTAGATTTCAAACACCATGAAGAAAAGAATGTGAACTCTGTCACTAGTAAACCTTATGCTAGTTTATCTTAATAATGTACCTATATCTTACCAATGTTTGGGGTATGTTGGGTTAAATGCCATATCTTACAGAAACAATTATAGCCATGTTGGTTTCTGACATTTGGCATCGAACCCAGGATATCAAACATGCTGGGCATATTCCCTACTATTGAGCCACTCATTACTTTTATTTTTGTTGTTGTTGTTATACTAGAGCTTTATGTAGGGCATGCATGTTCTCTCCCACTTAGCTACACCTCAACTGTATATGTGGTTTACATTCTGTTTCTGTTGGCCTTGGTGTTCAAACTGTCATTTTCAGAGCTTGAAAGAGAAGGAGCCTCTTGTCCCCCACCTCACAGCTACTGATCCCACAGATGCCCGAGCACATTCAAGTTATGGAAGGCCTGGGCTAGCTTTCCCACAGCATCGCGCCAGGTGTTGGCTGACATGAACAACAGCTGACAAAGGCACTGTGCTTGCTGAATTATCTATGCGAATATGCCAGCGGAGCAGTAGCATTTTAAAAGAGCGAAATGATCAAATAATCCTAAAATTCATATTAAAAACTACATTAAACATAAGAACTTGCACACACACACAATATATACTCATTGGGAAGGAAGGCTGTTGGGATGTTACCTTAGTTACTTCTGGGTTTTCAGCCACCATGTAAGTGAAGCCAATGTTCACCAGATCTGTACCACTGCAGACACACAATATCCGCCCTTCCAGATCATTTTCAGATTTTCCAACAGCTTCAAGAGCAGCCAGGATTTTGGGATCCTGTAGATGTATAAAAATAGGAGAAAATATGTTGGATTGCAGCGTGTGGAGAAAAACATGGTGAAAAGAAACACATTTTGGGTAAAAATATACCCTAAAGGGAAATGGTCTCTACCCAATTTAAAAGCCTAGTGAACTAACATCATTATAAAACCTGGAGAGATGAAATTTCCAATATTACAGAGTACCAGAAACCTTTCAGAAGGGCTTTCACTTTTTTTTTTAAATTTTGGAAATCTTGGCTCAATAATGTGTGTGTAGATTTTTGACATAAATCTTATTTATTTGTTTTGACTGAGCATATGTCTTTGTTGTGAGCACCTGGTGTTCAGATGGTTAAAGCTACCATGTAGGTTTCAGGATTGGCCAGGGTTCAATGGAAAGGCAGTCAGGGCTCTTAACTGCTGAGCCACACCTATGGTTCCTTTGTCTGGATTTTTGATTGTCACTTTAACAGAACTTCAGATTTAGCCAAGTTCAGGAAAGACCATGACTGGTTTGTGTTTGTGTCCATAAACACCCAAGGGGCCTCTTATTTACCATGAATAAGCACAACATTACCACAGCTACTACCGCAGGCTATTCTTATGAAATGAATGTGAGACTCTTAAGCACCTTAGATACAAAGACTAAACATTTTTGATGTGGGAGTGATTTCTTATTAATAAAGAAACTGGCTTGGCCCATTTTATTGGTTAGAACATAGGTAGGCAGAGTAAACAGAACAGGATGTTGGGAGAAAGAAGCTGAGTCAGAGAGTCGCCATGATTCTCCCACTCCAGACAGACGCAGGTTAAGATCTTTCCTGGTAAGCCAGCTCGTGGAGCTACACAGATTATTAGAAGTGGGTTAGATTAATATGTAAGAGCTAGCCAGTAAGAGGCTACAGATAACGGGCCAGGCAGTGTTTAAAAGAATACAGTTTCCGTGTAATTATTTCGGACATAAGCTAGCCATGCGGGCGGCCGGGTGCCGGGGATGCATCCCCGCCGCTCCTAACACTACACATTTTCATTTCTACAATCTATGCATCCTTACATGGAAGGAACACTGTGAAAATTTACCCCAATTCCTACATAAAACACCACATTTGTTTTCCAGAGGAAATTCTAGCATGTAGTTACGCAGAAAACTTAGTTAACATAAAGGAAGCCAGCTGCGAAATAAATAAACAAATAGGAAAAGAACCTTGCTTTGTACATCTGAAAACATGCAGGGCAGGTACACTGAAGGAAATAAATACTGTGGTAGAATCTTCTATGAAGAGACACCTTTTAAATTCCTAACATCATTATTCATATAGCTTCTTATTCAAACAAACCAATGCAGGAAGATCACTGACTTCTGTGCTCTGGTAGCTTTTCCTTTCTACCAGAGGTTAGCCAAGCTTTCTGTGTGAACTAGCGTCCTGAGGGCACAAGTGAAGAAATATGTGGTACCTCAGCCTTATAAATCTCCACATTCATCAGCCACACATGGAAAGCAAATTACTGATAGCAAGAGAATGGGGAGAGGTTTTAAAATTAATTTCCAGATTAAGGGATCTGTCTCTCTGACACTGATACCATGCAAAGGTTTTGGTTTCCAAGGACTAAAACATCCCGAATATAACTGGAAATATTGTAATCCAAGTCACCTAAGAATTATAGACGAAATGGCTACTGTGTCCATCCTTAAACACAAGTTGATGATTTGGGGTGATTAGTAGTGAAATAGAATCCTGGAGATCACTTTTCAAGTTTTGTAAAATCTATGTTTCAAAGACCAGCAGGATCAGTGAGATGCCTCAAAGGGTAAAGGGGTTCACTGTTTAAGCTTGATGACTCCATGTAAAGATGGATGGGCAGAACTAATTCCACAGGAACATCATGGTCTATGCACACTCACGCCCCCAACACACACACACACACACACACACACACACACACGAATGATACCAATCACATTTACCTTTGGTATGGCTGCCAGCCGAATACTGTTGATGAGGGAACATTCTAGCACTTGTCCTTCCTGAAGAGAGAGCACACACCCCAGCAATGAACTTAAATTCTGCCAGCCTCATGGCATAGAGTGCTTAGCAAACATATCTAAAAATAAAATCAATGCTGTACAGAGAAGGGGCAAAATGCAAACCAAGTGACGGTAATGATTTCTAATGATCGGGAAGAAAAGACTCAAACTTCTTATTTCATATATTATTACCCTGAATGAGCAATAAAATATTTACAGATTGTCATTCCACTTATATACATAATAATACCTATATATTATTAAATATGTAGATATAGAAAACATTAAGTATAAATAATTCCAACTTTTATACAATTCCAATTACACCTTTCTTGGTTTGGGCTCCAATGTTCATTAAATGTGAACAGTGTGCCACACATCCAATTATGCCCCATGGTTTAATGAGTTGAACTCTCATTTAATGTGCCATTTAATTTCAGCTCAAAAATTATTTTCTAGAAAATATTCCTAACTCTCAAGATTAAATCAGACCTATTTTGTCTAAGCTTTTATAACAAAGTAAACTTCTCGTTCACAATGCTCAGTGACTTGAAGCTCTTTTAAAAATGCCCAACTTTGTTCCTCCAGTAGAATCTCCTAGAGTTCACCTGCATAATGTCTTTAATCCCAGCATCCTCAATGCCTGGGACAGAAAAACAAGTAGTAAAAACTCTCCAAGGAATGAGTAAGCATAGCATTCATGTCCTCGAGAGGAACTTGGTCTACCTAATGAGAAATGAAACTGCTTGAGCTGGAAGGTAAGCAAGGCAGCCTGCTGCTCTTATGCCTTACCTTGCCTTCACTCTTCCAGGTCAGAAAAAAACCAAATTCGTCCACTTTGAAGAGGCAGTTGGGTTCAAACACGAAAGATTCCTGTTAAAAAGAAGTGTGATGGGTTTCATGACTTAACAACATTTTGATTCAATAAAAATTCAAGTATGTTTGAGCGTCCAAACACAGGGCTAAGAACAATCACTGTTTGTATCTGGATCCTCACCCTCCGTTTCTGATGACGCTGTGGACCATTTTCATTTAGGGCACTGTGCACCCTTTTTCTTTATCAAAAGGCTCATCTATGTAACAGAAACCCTTCCTCTAGAACACACTCAAAATTACTGACATCGATGCCTTGGGTTTACACAGGAAAGGGTTTCCTGAAGGTCACGGGAGAGAAACTCCTGAAAGATAATTGAGTGTTGCTTGTTTGCCCTCCAGAGAGAGGACACACAGCTGCCTGTCACTGATCCATACCAACACTAGCCCTGGGATGCATCACCACAAGCCCTCTGGGACTTCTGATGCACGATGCATTGAGTACCATTGCTGTGAACTTTGACTTCAGAAACTCAATGAAAACCACAGAACCAAAGCTTCAATTGAAAAGGAGGGCTGTCCAAACACACACCACAGCAGATCCGCCCTTTGTGCCAATGGATTCCTGGCCCACTGCATTTAGGAACACAAGGAAAATCTGTCAGTGAGAGAAAAAGAGTGTTCGGGAAATGAACCCAGATGCTCTGTCCCTCTGTTTGCATAATTCCATGACATGGCTCTGTGTGTCAACAAATCTAGGCATTCTTCTCATGAACTAAAGAAGCCAACTTCCTACATCATCGCAATGCCAACAATTAGGAGCCTGTCCTTTCCGCAGGGAAAAAGCATCACTAAATAAATAGCAATTACAGGATTAACATTTGAAGAAAGGCACTTCAGATGCTTAGTTTCTCAGATCCAGATTTATCTTTCTAAATTCCAGGAAAACAGCAACATTCATCAAGGCAAATCCAACGTCAAGAGGTGGCCGCCACAAGATGGCAGAATCAGGGGATCTGGCAGCCCTGAATGAAGCTAGCCTTTAATCTGTTTGTGTAGTTTTCTGGCAAAGAATCACTGTAAGTGTTCAACTCCCACACCAGGCGGTGGGAACTCCACGTCAGTACTGGGAACTGCAGACAGCAATGAATAAGACAGAGGCAAAGGTAAGACCTGTGCCTTTCAAGACAGAATTCAGTTCACCATTGTCTATTTACTTGCCCCGAAACACCCTTTCTGTCTCAGAATCCTACCTAATCAAAGTTTTTATCCACACCTTTTGGGTTAGTTGTAGCAATTAAATGAGCCAGGGGATGCAAGGTACACAGTGCAGAGTCACAACTCAGCAAGCTACAGCCTATGGTATTGTAACCATGGTAGCCTTTTATGAACAAGTATTTGGCAGTAAGTGTGTGATTTGACCTTGAGTAGCTGATGATTCCTTTTTTCCCCCACTCCTCCAAGGTCACTTCCTGCCTTTTCCCTGTACACGCCAACTCTGCATATCCTTCACACTTGGTTCTTGGACTGCTCACTTCCACCGTCCTAGATTTCTGTAAATCACATGGCTCCAATACCGACCGGTTACTGCTGCCTCCCACGTTTACAATAGCAACCCAGTTACCCGTGAGGCTGAAATCAGACGTTTAACTCTCCAGTTGCCGCCCCCACTGAAATGTTTCAGAATTAGCATGTTCAGATCTGACTTTCTGCCTCCCTCCCTCCTTTCTGAGCAGCTCTATTGTCACAAGCTGTCCTTACTTCAACAAATGTATATCTGGCTCGTCACCCTACAGACTTACTCACTGAGCCTGAGAGTCATTCTTGGCTTTCCTTCCTTGTTTTCTGCTCACGATCATTAATAAGTCTACTTTCACAGTGCTTAGGTGATAATGCCCAGCTAACTCCATCTCCACCATATGCCCCTGGTTCTAACATCTGTTCCCATTCCTGCGAATTCTTCCCACTTCTACACTGTTTATCCCACAGCAGCCATGTTGATTCTTTTTAATTTCTTTTAACCAGTTCTCTAAAATCCCGAACTAATGAATCTCCATTATATTTAGGAACATTTTCAACTAAAGTTGGTCTAATGAGTTCTAGGAACATCCAGGTCCTTTGTATCTTACTTTAGGCACTTCCTGCCCTGTGATCTTGTGGCTCACTACCAACAAAATGGTCTTCCTTAAAAACCTTCAGTGCTTTCCAGCCTCAGGACCTTTGTACTTCTAGCTCCACCTCTTCAGAAATGTCTCCCTAGTGCCCTTGGTGTATCTGGATCTTTATCTTAACATCCCCCACTTTAATGACTGATCAAGCCCCCTTCAGAAAGGCTCCCCAGTCTCCTTGCTATGTGTCTGATTTCCTGACAAAGTATCTTGCTTCCTTGCTGACACTGAATGCTGTCTGCTGTTACGTCATCTCCTGACTGACCGGCTCACACACTAGAATGTAACCTCCATGAGGAATGCCCTTAAGGGGTCTTGTGTGTCTCTAAGTTTCTTTCACTTCAAATACTTATTTCAAAATCATCCTAAAACTAATCCACTCATGAAAGGATGAATGTGACAGGTAAATTTCTCAAATAAAATATTTTGCTACAGGCCAGTATGTAAAGAGAGAGAGAGAAAGAGAGAGAGAGAGAGAGAGACAGACAGACAGAGAGAGAGAGAGAGAGAGAGAGAGAACATGATAAGAAAATTGAGAAAAAAGAAGCAAAATACAGTAGAAGAGTAAAATAGAAATAGAGGAAAATGTTGAAACACTTGGAGCTAGCTGCTAGATGATTCCCCCAAGCAGACAACAAAATCCTTGGGGTCCTCATCAACTAAAATAAGATGAAATATTTATAAAGGGCCTATCTGGCTCATGAGATAAAACCCTATTTGTTATTGTGAGAAGCCATGTCCAGGGTAAAAGTCTTCCCAGGACCTCCCCTAAAGGTTCTCCCTGACTGACTACAATAAAATGCCTTGGCTTAGCCTAGAGGCTTCCTGACCAAACACATCCTAACTGCCTTTGAAATTTCAGGGCACAGATCTGAGGGCTAAGTGACAACCAACTGAAAGGAAGTGGTGCAAACCTACTTAGGTTTCTACCTCCTACCAGCACAGCAAGTCAAGCACTGGGCCTCTACTGGTGGCAAATATACACAATCTATGTGATTTTTTTCACCAGCAGTAGTTTTAAATTTAATAGAGGTACTTTCAGACTAGAACTTAGGCTATGGCACCCTGGCCAGACCATAGTGATATCCAAGACCCATAGCCAGGTACATTGTCTACCACCTAGGGAACTGTGGAGGAGAGGACTGGAAAAGGAAGCCAGACTTGGTCTCCTTGGCAAATCTAAATTCAGTAGTAACTGAATCTGCTGATAAGAAAACAAACCATAGCAGGGAGCCTGGGTTTTCATTTCTCTTATGCAAAGCTACCCCCTGGAGAGTTCAAGGGCCCAGTTGGTTAACCAGCCCAACTCTCACTTTAGACCACGGGGAGTCTAGGCTGGAAAGGGCCAGGAATTCTTGTGGCAATTCTGAACAAGTGGCAGCTAGAGGTCACTTTTCTTGAGAGGCATAAGCAGCACTCTAGTCGCCAGCACTGCTGTCAGAATTCTATTTCTGGCACTAGGATCCCTGGTCAGAAGGCATGTGCCACTCAAGGCTTCTGGAGACAGACACTTACCACCTCATCGAACACGGAGGGCATGATAAGCTCTAGGCTATTTTTTAGTGGATGCTTTCTTCACAATATTCGATAGCACAGCCTAACAAATATTCAAATTGATTTAATACTTTTCCGTTCTTTCAACTTCAAAAGATATTCTGTCAAGTAAAATTTAATTCCCTTTCTCCTTTAAAGGAATCCCAGAGAACTCAGCCAGCTGAATAAAAAGGAGGGTAGATAGGTGGCTATCCAGGTAACAGATACATGAGTGTGTTTGTATCTGTACCTCATGTGTGTGGTTACACATGTACATGTGTGTGCATGCATGTGAGAGCCAATGCCTAATGAGCTGGACTTATGTCAATTGCCTATATATTGATATAGGGTCTCTTGCAGAACCTAGAGTTTGCCAATTTATCTAGTCCTGCTAGCTAGCTTACCCTGGAGATCCCCCATCTTTGCTTCCCAAGAGTGAGTGGTGGGGGATCAGAATTTAGTTCCTTACACTCGTTCTGCACACATTTTGCCCACGGAGAAATCTCCCTAACCCCATAAGTTTGATTTCAAGGTAGACTATAGTTCTTTCTTTCCTATCCGCCCTTTCACCATGGTTATCCAAGTTAGCCCCTAATGTCGATATTTATATTGTGGGCTTTGAAAGACAAACTATGATAGTCACGTCTTATTTCCAGCTATGGCCATTTTTTTCTGGATAGGCTAGTATGTGGTATAAATATACTTTACTTAAACAGGAGTGGTGCAAGACTTCTCTTTTGCATTTGTGACTGGGAAGATTCAGATGTGGAGGAATGAATGGAGAGAGGGCTTTTGTATTACATCACAAGTTTTACAGGCTGAGACGGAGGACTGTGATGATTTGAACAATGTCCCCATAGACTTGGGGGTTTGGATATTTGATCTCCAGCTGGTAGTACTGTTCACCTAGGGTTAGGGGGTGGCCTCGCTAGAGGAAGTATGTATAGCACAAATAATAATAATAAAAAAAACAGAAACAGATATTGGGGTTCAAGCTTAAGACCAGAAAAAAAATCAGCCAACTATCAGAGAGAACTTTTACCTCCAAAAAATCTTCAGATTTAAAGAGCAGGATCCTGTTGCCACTAATTCTCAGATTCCACGCTCCAGTGAGTTCCTGTCTCTTTCCCTTTTATATTCCTCTCTTTGCCCGGCCAAATTACTCCTGTCTCCACCTTCTAGTGCTGGGGTTAAAGGTGTGTGACTCCCAAATACTGGAATTAAAAGTGTAAGCCACCAACAAGCCAACAAGTCAAGCAAAGGACAGGCATTCATAAATAAGAATAATTCTCAAAAATATCATATGTATTCACTCATAAGTGGCTTTTAGACATAAAGCAGAGAAAAACAAGCATACAACTCATAATCCCAGAGAACCTAGACAACAATGAAGACCCTAAGAGAGACAGAGACATACACAGATCTAATCTACATGGGAAGTAGAAAAAGACAAGATCTCCTGACTAAATGGGAGTATGGGAACATGGGGAGGGGAGAGGAGAATAACATAGCTCAATAAAAACAATTTTTAAAAGAGGGAAAAAAGAATAAGTCTCTATATATTATTTGGGGGCCAAATGGCAAGATCCCAAAGAGTAACACTATGCCTGCACCATCCCTGTTATGAAAAACTCATATCCCTTTGGTACCATAAACTCAAATTAACTTCAAGTTTCTTTAACTTCTTTCTTTATGTTGCCTTTTGTGGTGGGATTTTGATCCATTCAGCCAACGACTTTTGGGGCAATAAGCCCTGGGGCGTGGTCTTATCTGCCTATGACAACTTAAAAACTGAGGGAGAGGGTTTCACATCACTCTTGCTCTTGTGTTCTTGTGCTCTTGGGTGAGCAGAGCAGAGCAGGTGGTGAAGAGACAGCTTGCAGTTGGTGCTCTTCACCCCTGGGCAGAGCAACTGGACAAAGGCAGCTGGATCAGCAGCGACATCTGATTTGTTCTCCATCTGTAAATTTGTCTTTTTCATTGCACCCCTTAGTAAGTTGGTTATTAGAGACCTTTGTTATGGTGTTTTTTTCAGTGATAAAAAGTAACGAATGCAAGGACATTCAAAGGAGGTAGCACTCTACAGTGGTTTGGGGACTCCACCCTCCTCTCTACATAAATCTGCTGAAGCATCTTGGTAGTCAAACTGACTAACCTTCTTGACCTTAACTTTTCCTACCTACCTAAAAATGAATAAAACTGACACTAATCTCAAAGGACATTCAAAGAACCAAGCGGAGTCTAAGGAGTTGGGAAAAGGTGAATGCTGAATAAGCAAGTGGCTGTGACCATGAGAAAATAGACGCAAATGAATTTATGATTTTGCATAAGGCGTTTCACAAATACTACTTCACTTAACACTAACAAGAACTCTACCAGGCTTTAGTAGATTTGCCACAACAGCGCAAATGTGCCAATCACCATGAACCCACCTCAGCTGGGAGTACTTGGAATGCGGTAGACAAGAGAGGAGCACAAGGTTGATTGTGAGTTTAATGTCCAGTGGTTACCACCATAATCAGCGCATCTTTACATAGGGGAGAAGATATTCACAGCCATTTCTTCAAGACCATAGCCAATGAGAAACAAACCCAAGATTTGCGCCAGCTTCTGTGATTCTGAGTCACTGTCACTTTTACTGTCTCAACTCTAGACAGAAATCCATTGGGCATCTATACCACATTTTCTTTATCCATTCATCAGATTGACACCCAAAGTACTTCTGTTTCCTGGATATTGTGAGCAGAAGTGTAATGAACATGCATATGCGGTTACCTCTGTAGGAGGGTATAGGCTCCCTTGGCTATATGTCCAGGAGTGATACAGCTGGTAGTTCAGCTTTTTTTTTTTTTTTTGAGAAACTTCCAGACTGACTTTCTAAAGTGGCTGCTCTAGTTTATTTTCCCACCAACACTGTGTAGGGTTTTCCTTTTCCATTTCCTTAACAGCAATTGTTGTCATTCATATTCCTAGTGGTGGCCATTCTGACTAGGTGAGATGGAATTTTAATGGAGTTTTAATCTACTTTTTCCCTGATTGCTAAGGCTATTGAACATGCTTTAGAGTATTTACTATTCATCTGTATTTCTTCTTTTAAGAACCTCCTGTTCAGGTTCACATTCTATGTTTTGTTTGGATTATCTTTCTCGATGTGTATATTTTTATTAGCTCTTTGTGTAGTCCAGACACTAATTCTTTGTCATATCTATGAATGGGAAAGATTTTTCTCCCTTTGCATGGGCTCCTCCTACTCAACTGACAATCCCCTTTGTCGTTTAGTTTCATGTTATTTCATTTGCCAACTGATAGTCTTACCCCAGTGCTGTTGGAGTGCTACTCAGAAAGTCCTTACTTGTGTCTCCATGTTGAAGTAGCCTGCCTATTTTTTCCTCTAGCACTTTCAAAGTGTGAGGTTTCCTATTGAGGTCCTTGATCCATTTGTCAAAGTGTGAGGTTTCCTGTTGATGTCCTTGATCCATTTGTCAAAGTGTGAGATCTCTTGTTGAGGTCCTTGACCCAATTGTCAAAGTGTGAGGTCTCCTGTTGAGGTTCTTGATCCTTTGTCAAAGTGAGAGGTCTGCTGTTGATGTCCGCGATCCACTGGAAGTTGAGCTTTGTGCAAGGTCAGTGATAAGAATCTAGTTTCATTCTTGTATATATTGACATGGTTTTCCCAGCACCATTTGTTGAAGATGCTGTCTTTTCTCTATCGTGTATTTTTGATATCTTTGTAGGACAGGATTTTTAATGAGGGAGTTGAGTGTTCATATTTGTGCCATAAATCTTATAAAATTTTCATTCAGATACTAGCACCAAAAAAACCACCCCAGTGACCTACTTGTACATCACTGTGATGGATGCTATGACTTAAGACCATTCCTTCTCCTCCACACTCTGGCATCAGAACACCTGAATTGCACCTGCAACACATCTCTTCCAACTTCTTAGGATATTTGCTGCTCATAATAAATGCCTTAGTTTAGTATATTTTTCTATGCTTATGTTTTCCCTACAAGTCCCTTTATTTTACCTAGCAGTATGTATTTTTACAATATAGCTTCCTTTAGACTGTGACAGAAACATACAAGCATAAAATATCTTATGATCACTAGAAGCACCTCAATGATCAGATAAATCTAACCCCAATGTGATGGTGAGAAAGAAACATACTTCTTCATTACTGACTAGAGATAAAAGCATCAAGTACTCTTCTCCTAGGTTACCTCACGGTACTTGAAAATTTGACACAGAAACTGAACCAAAGTCAGACATGGTGGAACATGCCTGTGATAACAGCAGTCAGAAGGCTAAGGCAGGAGGACTGAGTGGTGGAGGCCAGTCTGACCTATATAGGCAGGCCCTGCCTTATTAAAGTAAAACAAAGGCACAATATAATATTAACAAAGTAAATATTTGCCAGTTGTTACTATAACACACTAATAATTCTTAGTGTTGCTAATAGAGACTATGTATTAGCAAATAAAAAATAATGTAAAAACTACCAGCCTTATTTTACAGATGAGAACACTGATTTTAAGAGAAGTCTGGCTGGTTGTCCAAGAGGATACAGATAACAGAAGGTAGGGCAGAGCTGTATCTGCATTTAATAAGGGAACACACTTCTGTTTTGTGAGTCGAGTCAGAAAGAGCAATATTCCTGAATGTACATATTTCCTCTAGCCTAGAATACAAATCTGTGTATAATGAAAACCCAAAATTTATAAATTATTGCTGGATTAGACCCACTGAAAGTTTGTATTCTCTGTAATGATCTGCTTGAGTCTGTTCTTCTCCACCCCAGATGACTTTCCCTGCAAGCCAGTCTCTTGTCAACTTTCATGTCACGCAGCGGCTGGCACAGAGAATAAGTCATCGGACATCATGTCTATTCATTTCCTCAAGGTTAGAAGTAGCCGGTGCTCTTAATTGTCAGCACTGTGATGATCCACATGAGCCCCTAGTGAAACTCAGCCTATTAGAAACTTCTCATGGCAGGAGGCGGGCTCAGGGATTTTACAGCTTTCACCAGGTCCTCTCAGAGGGTCCCTTTGCTCCTTGAGGTTACAAAAGGGTAAAGGATTGATTGAGGTAGGCATGTTTGGTAGTGGAGCTGCTCCTAGATAGCCCAGTGATGTAGTTGCCTTTGAGTGGTCTATGTTCTCAGATGTAACCAAGGTCTTGAACACAATTTTTCTTTTGTCTGCTTGCGCTTTCTCTACTGGGAATAAATTGTTGTTACATCATCTCTCACCTTGAAAAATTGCTCAACAGAGTTGGAACTTCCTTCCGTTTCATTGATGGTTAGGGACAGTGAGCTGGAGAGAGCAGTCCTGTTAAGGAGCCCATGCTCCGTGCCTGACAGGGTGCTCACACTCGGGGTGGGAGAGCAAGCCAATGGGTTACGTAGCAAGTATCAAAATGTTTTTCTGGCCTCCCATATCTCATAGAAACAGAAATGAAAACCTCACAAGAAACAACTGTGAGCCTCTGAAGTGCTCATTTTTAGCTAGGTCTGTGAGACATGGAGGACGCTCTTGTCTGGTGTCAAGTGGAAGATGTCAGCCACTCCTTTCTTTTCACCCCTACCTCAGAAATGAATGGCAGCGTTAGCCTAGGGGCCACTGAAAGCAAGGAAAGCAAACCACGTTTCTTGAGCTTTTGAGCTACATTTGTTGGAGATAGAAAGTTGGTCTGATGCTGTTTAGCAAGGAGCTATGTTCCGGATGTGCCTGAGTAGGTATATTCATATATTGTGTTCCCGTCCCCTAAATTGATGGTAACTGGATGGATGGGAACTTTGGGGAGACAAACGGAGCAGAACCCATAAAATAGGCTCTAGAGATACCCCTTATCCTTCTACCACACAAAGAGTCAGCCATAAAGTACCATCTACACATTGTGACAACACTGCCAGCAGGTATCAGTCTGCCGGGGCCTTCATCTTGGACTTTTCAGCTGCAGGGATGTGAAAAGTAGCTAACTGCTATCTAGTGTGTGCATTCTGTTATAATAATCTGAAGAGACCAAGATACAGGTCTTGGCAGTGTCCTCGTTTTGTGGGGCAGGCGTGACCTCAGTGTGATTAGAACCTGGCAAGGAAGGGAACCCTTAGTTTCGTTACTGACAAGAAACAAACTGTCCTCAAGGGCTTATCGTGGCTTCATCAGTAGCAGTAGATTTCTGTCTTTTCCTTTACCAGAACAAAGATGCTTAATCTCTGCAGCTTAATTGATAATCAACTGGGGAAGCCACCATCTCCACGTCTGTTTCTCTTTGTCCTTCTTTCCCCATACCTCTGGCGTGGGCATTGTCAGGTCAATGGATGCTCAGATTCCCAGGGGCCTCTTGCTACAGGGGGATGCTGCTGCGGGTGGCCCCCTGATTCGCGACAGAAGAAGCATAAAGAAATGATTGCTAAAGCATTCGACAACTACCTGTCCCCATACGGAAGACAGAGCAACAACGAAACAAGCCTGCAAGCAACACAGTAAGTTCCATTGACTTTCAAGGACAGGGAACTTGTCATCTTATTCAAAATTGAGTAACTAAGGGCAAACTGAAGGGGGCACCTTATTCCAAGCTCTGGAGGCAGATAAGTAGGATTTATAATCAGCATTCCAACCAATATGAGAGGAATATGTCCTGAACCTTCAAATTCCACAAACAACAGATTGATTTTTAGATGTATTTCAAATATGATAGAAAGCTGATGAACCCCCTTTTTATGGTAAGCATCTCTAATTAAAATGATTTGTTCCAGAATAACACATTATACCAAGTAATTAGAAACACTTGTATCTGAAAAGGTAGATATAACAAAGAACATTTTCCACTCCTGCTCTGTGGACATGAAGATACGGAAAGGGGCACGAACAGACTGGACTTTCATGTCCTTTACACAGAATGTACTCATCCCTTCTTAACCACACGGCCTTTGAAACTGCTCTTCACAGCAGCTCCACACAGAGCCCCTTTCTGGCTCTTTGTTTTGTAGAATAGCTCCCACCGGGTCTCAAATCCACAGTCCCCGCTGGAGCCTGGGACGGATGCTGGCTCTGCACCTCTTCTTCATGTCTAAGCGAAGGTTCAGCAGATGCTGCAGCAGCATCCGCAGACACTGCCACCACCCAGGGATCCCCTGGTGAGCAGTCAGTCTTGTAACACAGCAGCAGGGTCCTGGTGACTCCATATGTGACCTTCCCAACAGGAGAAAGCCCTGCTGAGTCTTTTGACCACCAAGCCAGAGACACTATGAGCATTGAGCTTGATGGAAAACCTGGCCACATGCCTGGGATGGAGGAAAGGAAGAAGTCAAGAGGAGGCAGCGGAGGCAGCAGAGCATTCTGGACCACAGCCCAGCAGAAACATGCAAAAGAAGAGAAGAATGAGACTGAGTCCCAGAGGAGCGGCATCAGGTGGGGGCAGAGGGCAGGAGCCTCTCTGGAGAAGCCTCTGGTGGGACAGGCCAGGCCACCTCTTAGTTACGTAGTGTTTGCTTATTTACTGTGAGTACCCAAAGGAACTATGTGAGAAGCAGTAGTCCTATACGGGCTGCAGAAGGTGGACTATACACCTCCTGGCAAGTTTCTCTTAAAAGGAGGTTCAAGTGACCCAGCTTTACAGCAGCCGTCGGGTATATCTTTGGATGTTTCCTTTCAATATTCAGCGCTGTAATGATTTCAGCCACATAAGGCTGATACTTCCGGGTCATGCTGGTACAGGCAAATTCTCAGGTTGAAGTGCCTACTGGCCCTGTGGAATGTTAAAGCTCCCCCTGCCCCACGTGACTCAGCTAAGCCCTTGTGCGCATGCGTGAGTCCCATCATTTGCGTATGACATAGCCACGTCAACCTCCTGTGTGCATGCACTAAGCAGCTTTTAAAAGCTGGACACGCCACCATCCTCTCTCTCAGCACACTGACTTCCCAGGCCTGCGCACGCCCCCTCTAATAAACTCCTAAGCGGGTTTGTTGTGTGTTCCGTGATTCCTTCTCACTCACACTAGGTAATTTCAAGCTCCAGTTCCCTGGTTTCCTTAAAATTCTTCAAGATTTAGGAATAATTTAATCTGTCATAAATTTGTATCAGGGATCTGTAACTTAGGAATTGGTACTTCACAGTAAGTACTTCTTAAATGTCATCCACGGGTTAGAGCCTGAACTTGCTGGCGTACAGTAACAAGTAAGTAAATCTCTGCTGCCAGATCTCATGCATCCTGGAAATTTTGAAAATAAAGAGAAACCAAAGAAAAACTCTAGTAATAAATGCAAAGATTTAAAACATGGAAGTGTGAGGTAGAATAATCAAGAAGGCTTGGAGAAAGTAACATTTGGCCAGGAAGCAGGGCGTTGGGGGGTGGGGGGGGCAGAGGATGAGAATAAAGGCAGAATACAAATGCCTAGAAGTCAGAACATGCCTGCCATATTCAGAAAACAGTAAAATGGTGGGTCACCCGGATGGTTTACATACCACAAAAAGGACCTAGAAAATGATTTGTAATTAGGTATGAAACTACTGAAGGTGCATACTGTGATTTACAAAACACGGCCCAGCTGATTTATGCACTATCATGGCAAAGCTAGGTGGGTATTTTTCAACTAAGGAAGCTGACTCTTACTGAGGTTACAATAGACAAGGTCACACCTCTGTCCAGCAAAGCCAAACTTAGGCCCATTTCTGTGCAGCTCCAAACCCACCCCTTATCTAACTCTGTAGTTTAAGCTTCTGGAGAGAAGCCTTTGGCAAAATCTTTACCCCCAAAATCCGACTTACTGTGAGAATCATTTCTTTATTTGCCAACGCCATCCAGGCAGGTTTGCCCTGGTGAGCAATACCAGCCCAGGAGCCTCCGTGCCCCTCCCCAGACCCCCAGGGATCACTTTCCCTCTTGAGTACTTGTGAGAAGACACACTAGGCAGGAGACAGAGCAGGGACTGTGGAGCTGTTCTCAGGGGGATGATTTAGACGGGAAGGGCAGTGCAAACTCCTGGGAAGTGTCTCTGCCCCCCCACAACACTTAGGCTCTGACAAAGTGCACTTCTGAGTCATCCACTCATGATTTGTGGCTTTCAGAGAAAGAATATTAGAAATCACATACCTCTTAATGATTTACTAAGATCACTGTCGTTTATTAAAAAGATGGGCGTCCTTGCTGAAAAGGTATTAAGTTAATTCCCATCAATAGAAAGGAAACATTATGTTCATTTTACCTACCTTTCCCTCCCCGAACAATTAGCAACGGGAAAATCCCTGGGTAAGGCTTCACTCCCCTTATGGCTCATTTTACTGATCATTAGGGAGCCGGTTGGTGCTGCCAGGGGCACTTAGTGGCAATTACATAAAAAATAATTTCTTTCTGTCCTTATTTTGCTAAAAAGATTGGATTAAAAACCTGGTGGCATTATCATTATGGTCTAGAACACCTAAAGTGAATGTTGAGCAACAGAGTAAAAGAGGTCCGTGGGGCCTGGCTGTGGTGCAGTTGCGTAGTGCCGGCTCGGCAAGGATGAGGCCTCGGGTTCACAAAGGTAGGCATAAAATCCATCTGCACGCAAACAGATCTTTGATTCTAGCTTCTTTTATTGAATGTTAGGAAGATTGCTTTTAATTATATATTTTTGGATTCATACTTATATACTTATCATGCGAAAATGGTTCTGTGCTGGCAGCCATTCTGTGTCATAAGATGTAGCTGTGATTCGAGTGTAGTCTCCTTACCAAAAGCCAGTTCTGGACCATGGATCCACTGTTACTTCTTGATGGCTGATCCATAGCTCTTCAAATGACCCAAATCTTTCTTTCTTATCAACTCTGGAAAATAACCTCATTTAGCCCTCACCACTTCACAAGCATCCTGAGGTTTTCAATGCTGACGTCAAATGCCGTGTACACACTGTTCCTGGCCCAGAAAAAGGCTCAACGGAATCTGTGTGTCCAGGGCTAGGAAGACGGCTCAGTTGTTAACGAGCCTGACTTGTAGGCATGGGGATCTGAGTTTGGATCTCCAGAACCCAAGCAAAAAGCCAAGCACAGTATATGTGCCCTGGAACCCCAGTGCAGGAGAGGGCTGAGACAGGGAGTTCAGAAGCTCGCTGGACAGCCAGCCTAGTTGTGGAGGCCCAAAATACATAAGCCTACTTCCCCCTTGTCTGATGGTCAGAGAGTTTGAGATTGCTCAGAATTGTTGACAACAATCTGGGCTACACATCCTGACTCAGGCAGATCCATGCCACCCTGTCAGGATATTCAAGTATACTTCTGCTCCTTCTTTTTTAACAGGAGGCTTAACCTTGGGAATGGCTGCCTTCAGGATAGTTGGTGTAGGGTGGGTTCACTGCCTAAACAATAGAATGTTTTTCTCATGGATTAATTGCTTGATGGCTGAAAGTATTGAAGCAAAGAACTGTTCTAGTTTCCTTCATATCTGTTAAAGCAGTCTTTTGTCTTTTTCCCCCTGTTGTATTGGGGTATAAAAGAGGACGGAAAATTAACTGTTGACGATTTTAAGTATTCACTCGAATTCCCCTCCCCACAGTATCCTATGTTTTCTGTTTAATTATTTTAATTCATGTCTTCTTGCCCTTTACTGACTCTTATAATCCCCATGCCCCTACCCTGGTATTTTTGTCAAGGTTGGTCCCCGACACCTGGTCAAAAGGATGACTTCATGTTAGGAGAGAGACAACCTCTCAGGAAATGAGGCTGGAGAGCAATTAGAGAAAGACACCCAACATCTGCCTTATACACACACACACACACACACACACACACACACACACCTGTGCTAACAAGTACATATAATACATGCATGAATACAACACACACACTGAAAAAATCTGTATGTACCAAGGAAAAAAAGTTTATTTCCGGGAAATTTTCCTTTCTTTATCACAACTTCCTGCTTGAGGGAGATTAACAGTAAAGAGCTTTAGAAGCATTTAATTTCCTATCACTGTCTAGTTAGTCTAAAATCCCTCATCTTACCATTGCCTCGTGGCTCACAGGCTTGAGCTGCATCTGTACTTAGAATCACTGGGAGAGTTGTTGAAACACAGACTGGAATAAGCAAGTCCACTGAATGTCTCATTCGGTAAGTCAAGGAAGGGCCTCAAAGTCGGCTTTCCTAACATGTGGATGCTACTGCTGCTGGAGATAACTGCACTGCACTTGGAGACCCACTGCAGACTGGCTGGCGTGGAGCCTCTGCTCAGACTCTGCCCAGTCTTTGGAACCTTGAGCAAGGAGTTTAACCACTCTAAGCCCCTGTTTTGCAGACCACACAATAAGGCTCAAAAACCTAATTAGCAGGGCTGTTATGAGTCTTACAGGAAATGTTTGCACACCTTTCTCCAAGCACTGGGTCCAGATCTAGTGGGAATGGGCGCTCACTCAGCAAGGTACACATTTCTCCTGAAAGGATTAAAGGAGAAAATGCCCATGGTGGCTAATAGACACATTTACTGAACTGGGAGAGGGGTGAACTGGGTATATGGATGTGGGGGTATTTCTGGGAGACATTAGTTGTTGTGCTGGAAGATTGATTAAGATGGTCTATTCTCGCTAATGTATGGTACCAAGATTCTGGGAAGACCCACAGATCAGATGGGGAAGGATCTGTTCTTTCTCTCCAGGTCTTGGTTACTGGTGCCCTGGCCCTTAGACTTTTAGATTGGAGGGGATTCACACACATTGGCTCTCTGCTCTCAGACTTCTGGCATTTAGACAGGCCTCCAGCTTATAGAGTCTATAATGTAGACAAAAGGTCACAGACTTCACAGCTTCTGGATTCAGGAGCCAATCCCTCATAACAAACCTCTTCCTATGGATTGCAAATATGCTACCAGTTCTTCTGCTAGAGAACCCTGCCTGACCAGCTCAGTGCCTCCTCTAAAACCTTCAACAAGTGGCAGAAATTAAAATCATCCTAAAATTAAAATTTTAGGAACAGAACTAATTCACACAAGATCACATGGGAAATTAATAACACATGCAATTTTCTTCAAGGATTTAAAGTTACTTTTTGCTTGTTTATTTTTCAAGACATTTTCTCTATGTAGCTCTTGGTGTCCTGGAACTCGCTCTATAGACTAGGCTGGCCTTGATCTCACAGAGATTCACCTGCCTCCCAAGCGCCAGGATTAAAGGCATGCACCACCACCCGGCTAAAGTTACTTTTTATAGTGCCATATATTTCACTGGACTGATTATCCTCTCACCCACGGATGAGTGCTATTAATCCGACAGTTAAAGCACATGCATTGACGGAGCCTAGAAAATGAGCATGGGAATAAAGCAGGGTGGAATTTGAACTTCCTCTCCAGTCAGGAGAGCAGGGGGGAGCACTCCTCTCTATAATTAACAGCATGCCCTTGCTACCATTACCCTGTTCACCTGTAGCCCAGACATACGACCTGAACTAAGTGACGTCAAGCTTCTCCTACTTACACTGCAGGCTGAAAAGGACCCAGAGAGAATCCAGCTCTGTAATTTTGCCATTAGAGTTTTAATTAAATTCTTTAGCACAGCTCAGTGACACGTTTGCAAGGCCCGAGCAGCAAGCAGAGCTACTCCCTTACATTTTAATTGTATTGACTCACTGTTTACAGACTTGCTTCCTGTTTTGCTTCCATGAGTTCTGTGTAAATTAAAATCATCCCAGACTTCCTTCACACTTTCCTAATGGATGCGTCTCGTCTCGCCTCTTCCCACAAACAAGCTGTCCTTGCGCCCTGCGAGTGGCGAGGATGGCGCCCAGTACCGACTGTCAAGCTATTCTGTGGCTGAGATGCTTCCTGATGAAGTACAATTACCTCTTTAAAAAGAAAAGCAAGCTCAAAGAAACCGGAGAAGAAAATGAGCCGAGCATGCAAAGAAACAAGGACAGGAGTGACTTCACCTGAAGCAACGGCCGACACAGAGATGTAAAAGGGGAAAGGAAGAGAAAGGGCTGAGTTCAAAGTGTATCAAAGACAGAAAATGCAGAGCTAGATGTAAGGGAGCGAGGGGAAAGCACCCCGCGTTATCATCAAAACTGACTTGTTTTTCATCTCTGTCATCATTTCTCCTATCTAGTCTGCCACCTAGTTCTGAAAGCACCATTTCGCGGGAGCATTGTGCTTACTTCCTGTGTGCTCCAGAGCTGCTTCTGTGCTAAGAGGACGAGGTACAGCAGTTGTGGCAGCATGTCTCACCACACCTAAAACATGCATGCGCTGTTTGTTTTGAATGTTTGGTGTTTGTTTACAAAAAGGTGTATCCAGCCAACTCTCGACCTGGTCGACCGACCCGGGTCTGTGGGAGCACGTGATGTTAGCTGCCACACTCCTTCACCTCCCTGCTGCCAATCATTTGCCGTCTGTACTGTATTCTCCCTTCTCCGGTGCTGAGACAGGGCTGCCTGTGATTGCTGTGGCCTACACAATGCACCATGATGGACTTTGGAACAACGCTGCCCTGGTGCTTCCAAGAGGATTTGGGTGATTGAGATGGAAGTGTGGCTTTACTTCCCCCAAAGCTTTAGGCTTGTCAAAGCGCTGAAACTCAGAACTACAAAACACATAAACACCACTCGCCATCTTGTTGTGTTTCACTTAACCCAATTTTATCCACGTTTGCCGCCTAAGGATGGGGAACAAATAAATCATTCAGCAGAATCATATGACAGAAACCATGAAAAAATTCCTATGTACAATTTTTAAGGAACAATAGTGAGCACTCTTAATTGCTCCGCACACACAGGTCTAACATCATAGTATAAAAATAAACATAATTGAAACTTTTAGGACATGTTATAGTAGAAAGATGGACAGTTTTTCTTTGTAGCTAGATCAAGTACCTCCAAAATACAAATCCCTATTAGTACTAAGTACTTCATTTAAAGGCGCACCTGGAGTGAGGCGAGCTGACATTATTGATCCATCGAGGTGATTAGCAAACCTTAGTGCCAAGTAGAAAAGGTGAAGGTGCAACTTGATATTTAAAACTGAGCTCGTTTTTTATAACTAAATATAGTAAAATATGATTTGATAAAGATGTGATGAAATGATTAATACCTCTGTACAAAGAATATTAGGACATTTATAAGTGATGAATAAGCCTTATTAGATTAGCTTAGGGCTGACAGTGGCTTAATGGCTAAAAGTGAGCACTGTTCTCGCATAGGGTTCCAACATCCAGGTTAGACAGCTCACACCACCTGAAACTCCAGCTCCACAGGATCTGACACCCTCTTCAGGCCTCAAGGACACCTGTAAACTCATATTAACACAGACACTCACCCATACTCATAACCAAAAACAAACACAAATTTTACAAAAAAGAATAGTTTGCTAGGGTAAACACTAACTAAACAACAGTAGGCATGGTGACGACCTAGGCATGGGAGGTGTCTGTCTACACTTCCACTCCCTTGAGATAGACCATGCATGTGCACCCAATTCAGTACGCATTTTCACTTTTAAGAGACGTACACCAAAAAAAAAGGTTTGAATATATTAATGAATGAAAAAAATGTAGGACAGACTATAATAGGCATTTTATGCAATTACAGTCTCAGTGAATAAGAATTTTGTTTCTATAAAACATTTTTTCTAGGAGAACATTTTTACAACTCTGAGTGCATTTCCTTTTTCTCCCTCTTCACTGAATTATTTTGTTCTATGTAATAATGTGTGTGAATGTTTTCTGTCTCAGGTCACTAATCCTTGCAGCGGTTTGCTGGGCAGCAAAAGTTGATGAGACTAGCAACAATAATCCAGTTCTTTCAAATCCCTTCTTTTTGCCTTCCTAACACCTCCCCTTCCTTTTCTTTCAGACCTCATCAACAGATGTGAGACTGCAAACCAGTCTCATTCCCCTCCTCAGAACCTCTGTAACATTCTCTGTCCGTCATTCCAGCCTGAGGTTTGTGATTCTACCTCAGGGAAACCATCTCTGCTCATTCCTGCAGTTTTAGGCCCTCCCTTTCTTCAAATTCTAGGATGGCTGGACATGCGACTTAGCCTTCTTTACTAGGTCTCTCATTTAATATTATACACACTCTCTTGCCCCACTCCTGAGTGTCTCCTTCCATCTCTAGCTCTAGATTTGGGGGGACTGAAAGTGGGGCTAGAAAATTTGGGTCTTGAAATCACTCTTAGGATATTATGAGTAAAGAAGCAAGATGTACGCAGCAAAACCCACAGTTGTCCTGGGTTTCTGTCAATCAGTTTCTCAAACCGAGAAAAGCAGCTGAGTAAGTCAAAGGTGTGGGAGGCAAAAGGCATTTATACCAAACCTTCGGAGTATGGGTCAGGAGTCTGCTTAGTGAAGCTAAGGGAAGCTCAGCAATAGCTCTTTCCAGACTGTGCTCTTACATTGACTGCTTGCCTGGGTATTTATTCTGGGTAAGCACTTGAGACATAAGAAACCCCACAGTGTGCCACGTGTGATAGAATCTTCAAGCTGAAGACATACATACACATGCTGGGTCCTTATGCTATCAGACTATGACCCTCTGGGGTCCATTTACTGTTTACATTTGAGGGGAGACCAATGACCTGAAAGGTGAACGGAGCGATTCAAGGCCTTAACTTGTAAATGTCACGGTTATGGCTCACACCAACGTCTATTGTCTTCAGGCTCACTTATTTGCCAGAATTTTCCAAACCATGTGAGTCTTTCTTTAAATGTCACATGCTTAGATGACAAAGAGCCAGTTCTGAGCCCTACAGGCAGGACAGCCCAGATAACATTATCAACACTGTTATTTCAAAGGCTGGTCTAGAGGAAGGAACTGACCTGGGTGTTTTGACAAGAGCCTGGCAGGCATTAGCACTTGCATTTCTGAGTTGTTTAGGAGTTTGGGCCAAGTGATGTAATGCCCAAGTTCTAGGCCACAGCCTTTACCATAGGAAGAAAAAGTGGTTTGGCTGTGAAGACAAGAAAGATGACTGAAGGAAGACGGGCACAAACCTGAATCAGGGTAAAAAAAAAAAAAAACAATGCTTTTCAGACCCTCTTACTTCACGCCCCCATTTTCTACCCCAGTGCTGCTTAAAAACTGCCTGTGAGTTCAGGGGACATGGTTGTGTTAGCGTTTAAAGGCTCAGAGCTGGGCATGGTGGCACAAGTCTACCATTCCGTTACTCAGGGTGTTGAGACAGGTGCAACAACTTCCAACCAGGACTTTGAGGCCAGGCTACACAACCTAGCAAGGACACGTCTCAAACACACACATACACACAAACACACACGCACCAAACAAAAAGCTAAAGACATAGCAGGTCAGAGGAAGGACAAAGACTCCAACTCACCTTCCTAGAAGTCCTGGTGCTTCCCAACCTGCAGGTCCCCTACTATGGTTTGGAATTTGAATATCCCCAAGGTAACACTACTGAGTGGTGCTAGAACTTTGAGGTGTGTCTTGATGGGATGTCTTTAGGTCACTTGGGTATGCCAGCTCCAACATGTGCCACCTTAGGCCCAAACGGTCACCTGTCCTGGCATTGGACTCTTCAAAATTGGGAGCCAAAATAAATTGTCTCTGCCTTGCCTCCTCTCCCCTCCCTGATCACTTTAGTGGTGTGACAGATTGAACCCAAAACTCTAGGAAGAGTTCTATCACTGCTCTACTGCTGCTCCTCACATGTGGCACAGGTTGGTCTAGAACTTGCTATATAGACTTAGCCTCCTGAGCGTGTAAATTAAAGATGGGCAATTTACCCATTACCAGTTAACTATATGGTTATTTTATAATAATGGAAAATTGACTAACAGCAACATGCTATAAATCATTCCTTAAACAGCCCAGAATAGCTGTCTCCAAGATGCAAGATGCAGGTCAGTCTGTGTTCAAAAGAACATTGCATATAGCAAGGAGGATGAAATGGAAGCTCCTGACCTAGTTCCACAATGTTGATCTCATACTTCAGTGTGCAACAGCTTTCTTTGAGGGCTGAGTTAAGATCTAAATGGTTCAGCCCATCCTTGAAGTCTCTTTAAGGAGGAATGCTGAGTAGGCTCAAAACTTTGTTGGTACTGAACATGCCGATCTGGGACCCTCACTTTTCAACCTCTGCTCCCCAGGAAGCAACTGCCCAGCACATTTCCAACTGTTCTTGACTTCTAGTCCAACTTTGGTCCCGATGTTTAATATTCTGATTCGTTCTGCCTTCTAGCCTTGCATCTACAGGATCCATGTCTTAGAAGGCTTTCTGGTTAGCTCGCGAGCTGGCGGCCAAGCTGGTTCCATCTTATCAATCAGCTGCCCCATCAAGTCACCTCCTCAATCAAGTCCCCCTTCCTACCTAGCCCATATGATTGCCCCCTCCTGTACTCCTGAGTGTCCACCTCTGCTAGCATGCCTTTCAGAGCTACAGTTAACATTGCTGGACTTTGACTTGCTTATTTGTGTCCACCCGTTTGTTGTCCATTTCCTGCCATTGAACTATCAAGTCAACAACGGCTGAGACTTTACCTTGTTGACTGTATTATCTCAGTTTTGCGAACGGTGGCCAGTCAGTGCTGTGGACGTGAACCTATCCTATTTACGTATAACTGGCAACGCCTTCAGGAAAAGGCCCTATATATCTTCTAAGCTACTCCAAATCTCATCTAAGAAAATGTTTTCTCATTTCTTTCTCAGAACCTTGCCATAATAGCAGATGTGATATCATGGCACCGCTGCAAAGTACATTTCTGGATCACATAAGGGTCACGTGTACCAAAGGGGATTTTTAGCACTGATAAGCTGTAGTGGGGGACTGTTACGGCCAAATGAACTACATAATAACTCATACACGGTATTCAGAATGCCTGATATATTCATGCATACAAATACTGCATCATAATCAGAAGAGCTTAGTCCTGAAAGTTTATTTGTTCCGAAAGGTCCTGTGAATCTGATTTTGAAACTTCCTGATAAATCTACAACATTAACAGCTTACCATCAAATCATCATCCAGCAACCATCACATCAACATCCCCAAGACTTCTTCTTTAAGGCAATGGTCCTTAATTTTAGCTGCGCATAAGATTCCCACCCCCCCACAGATTTTCTTTTTTAAATTCTGTTCAGGTCTGAGCCTTAAGTCAGTGAGAATCTTAGGAGGAAGCAGGAAAGGCATGGGAAAGGCTCTGTGGGTACTGGCAATGTGTGGACAGGTAGAAGGGAAGTTTCTGAGGACTGTCTGTGTTCCAGCCTCAGCCTCCAGATCACCATCTCATGACGGGGAGAGGGAGAGGCCAACAACATCTTTAAAAAGTCTAAAATAGCTACATGCCACATGGTACATTTTTCTTAAAAACAGTACCTCAGTATTTAAAAAGAAAACATTTCTGACCTCTTCTGGTGCCCACCACACACTGCAAAGGCCCTGGGGAGGAGGTCTTAGAGGCCTGTTCTTAATCCCACCAGGACACCAATGATCACCCTGGGAGGCGAGGAGGAGGAGACTAAACTTGTTCTTTTTTTTTTTTTTTTTTAAACTGTTTGACTGCCTTCTTCCATTTCCTTTCTATTCACCTTAATTTTGGCTAAATTCTGTGGATTCTGGCTCATAAAAAATAGTTTTGTTTTTGTTTTTTTAAAGCCACAGATAAAACTTCTGTCCTTGTCTACAACTTTTCCTCCACTTCAGGAAAAAAAAAAAAAAAGACCCCAACCATATCTACAAAGGTCCCCTCTCCCCCTTTGCCTGCCTACATTTCTGCTGCCTTGCGTCATAACGCCCAATTTCTGTGTCAGTCACCACAGCCACCTTCTGCGCCCCTATCTCTCTCACCAGTCTCCAACTCCAAAAATCCCATGTTTTTTTATGCCCATTCTCAAAATCTCCACTGGTTTTCCCTGTGTCTAACCAGCTGTCCAGTTGCTCCTTCAACCCACCTCCACTCTTCCTGGTGGTGGACATGAAGAATCCAACCTTGTCTCTTTCCAGTCACTAACCAGACCATTCCTGTTCACCACCAAAGAATACCAAAGGCTCCCAGTGGCATTTAGGATCTAATCCTAGCCTTGGGCTAGAAAGTTCGTCTCAGCTTGGGTCCCAAGGCACATTACTCTCTGCCTCCAGTGGATAGGTATTCTCCAGGCACACACACCAGCCTTTGCACAGATTACCTTCATTTTAGCTGTGCTTTGGCTGTGTGAAGCTTCCTTTTTAAGGTCTCCAGCTCAGCCCTCTGAAGCCAGTGCTCCATCCTTTTATCCCATGGGAGTAAATCCCTCCCATGTGTTTTTCTCATGATGGTTGGGAGAAGTGGAGGGGTGAGAGAGGAGAAGCATAGGGAACCACAGGACTGGACTTGAAATTTCATACTGGGAAACAAAGTGACATCTGAAATTTGTTGTGCTTTTCAACGGCAGGTTATATATAATATGGACTAGAGATTGAAAAACATAGAACTTATATCCCCCCAAAAAAGGTTGTAACTGAACAAATTCTAATTTGTAAATTTTACAAATTATGAATTACAAATTGTAATCTTCAGTCCCAAAGAACAAAATCAGAGAAATTTAATTCCATTCAGAGTTTTTAAAATTTTTCCTCAATATACTCTAAAATAGAGAATGTATTACAATTCACTTTCTTATTGACTGCCTTCAATTATTTTGTGTTTAAAAATTAGACATAAGTTCTATTTTATGCATTGGCAATCATCAGCCTTAACTCCCCTGAGCGTATAAACCTGTATTCTCCCTCAGTTTTCCCAGCCCCTTTTACTCCCCAACGCCCACTGGAACCTTATACTTTTGTTCGTTTATCATTGCTGTGGCTCTGTCTGGTCAGTAGTAATTAAACAGTATATTCAGCTTGATTCTAAGAGTGGAGCAACTGATCAGCATTATCGTGGTGAGCATTGTGTGTTCTGTGTGTGCCTTTCCATGTCAGCATCAGGTGCTACTACTCTTGGAACCCAATATCCTGACCTTGTAAGGTATGAGCTAAATTAGCCAAAGTTCGGAAGTAATGAGGATGACGACATATTTTTTTCAGTGTCATACAGGCACTATTAAAGGGACCCTTTCTCAAATGACTTTTTGTTGTTGTTTTGTTTTTGAGACAAGGTTTCTCTACGTAACAGTCCTAGCTGTCCTAGAACTCATTCTATAGATCTCAGAGACCCACTTGCCTGCCTCTGCAGTGCAGGGATTAAAGGCGTGTGCTACCACTGCCCAACTCAAATGATTTATTTTTATAAAAGGATTTACTGTTATTTGATCTGCTGTCCATCCACTATTGTATCAATTATAAATTCAGGGACTTGTTTTAAGTAAAGAATCATGTGATTTGGGTCTAATAGTAAAAGAATGCCCTCATGACTAGCTCTCCATCCCGGAACTGTGCTTTATGTGGACTTAGATGTTAAATCAAAATACTTCCAAGGAACCTGTGTTGGGAAAGGCTCTGCCATGCGGGCTGTCAGGGCAAGTCCTAACGTACATACTGTGTTCCACAGAGTGCCCTGGACCCCTGTCTGTGCTTTCACCTGCTTCTGCCTCTGCCCCAGCAACAGCTGCTTTGGGTTTTCTGGAAGTACTTGTTGCCACCAGCTGCCACTCCTTCTATTCCCGTAGGAAAGGAGGCCTGGGGGCAGGAAAAACAGACCAGACAAGAAATCAAAATGGCATCCCTCATGCCAATGTACCACCTTACCAAATATAACTCTGTGTTATCCTACCTTCCCAGAACCCAAGAGAGACAGGCTGGTTTCTGAATTTATCTTCACATGAAAACATGACTTGAAGTAGTATAATACTAAGCAGACATTTTCCCATCCTTACAAGGAAGTAACTGCAAGGCCCAGTGCTTTTGTCTTTTCTGTTTCTGCCTCTTTTTTTTTTTTTTGGCCCTTTTTGGTCTGCCAAGCCAGTCTTTCTACTAGGCTCAGTGAAACACTGACTTTAAAACACAGAATGAAGTGTTGCTTGACTCTAGAATTAAACTCCTGCAAGACAAGGAGCACAGCTCAGTGGGAGAGCACTTGCCTTTGGTGTGTGAGGAGCACAGAGAGGGAAAGGGGGGATTAAAACAATGAAGACCCTAAAACTAAGCCAGTGTGACTTTTGTCTATTGACACTAGAATAACAAGGGCAAGGAATCTCATGAATGACCTAGATGGTAAGGGTACTTGCTGCCAAGCCTGACAACCTGCGTTTGATCCCAGACCTCCACAGATTCCAAGGAGAGAACCAAGCCCATCATGTTATCCCTTGACTTCATGTTAAAATATTTTTAAGGCAGAACATGTGCCTTGGTAGCAAAAGACAACAGCTCCTTCACCAGGAGGTTTAGGTACTGGAACTCACACAAGAGTTTTAGGGCTTTATCTTGAAGTGCTTTAATCCTCCTCAGCTGCCACCACACCTTTAGTCAATGTCACTTTGAAACACACAGCTCTCATGTGTTTCTGGGATTGCGTGTCAGAATGGGTTTTAGGAGCAGAACAATTTGGAGTAGCAAAAGAAGGAAACTGAGACTGAAAACAACTTCAGGGGTGGGGAGAGGGCAGGGGAGGTATTATTAAGAAAGTATGAGCATAGAATGCTGGGAAACACAGACAACACAAGAAGCCCAGGGAGAGGAGTCAGAGGAAGCCAGGGAGGCATCTAAGAAGAAAAAATAATGCTTAAATGCAATATATACATTGACAATTATTTTTTGAAACTGAGTAGCTATTCAGCATTTTCCCCATGTTGAAGCTGATTTATTATTGCATCTGGAATAGAAAACAAGTATGTTCCTTCACAAGACAGCTCCTTATGTTATGACTCTTCTAGATGCTTGGCTTTCCTCTTCTCTAGTTCCCTTCCTTCCCACTGGCCATCAGTGTCACATCTCAGGGTTGTTTATGCACGAACCAGAGAAACAACCTTTTTTCTGACTGTATTTTTACAAGTGAACATTTTAATGGCTAGGACTCCAAAAAAAAAAAAAAAAAAAAAAAAAAAGCATCTTATGGAACTGGGAAGTGATAAGAAAATTTGGCTGCAACCCAAACATTATTTGGCTTTCTGGTTTGATGTGTTACTAGGAAAAAAACAGCATCTTTACTCCATAAAATTAAAACTCTTTGTTTCATCTTTCACTGTAGCACCTCACGAAACCATGCTCTGAAAGGTAAGCATAGCTAGACTGAGCTTAATACTTGTCGGGCTCTCTTCCCTCCAGGTTCATTTCCCTCTCATATTTAGGGAAAGCTGGGGAAATGTACATGCTTAGATAAGCATAAGAAACAAGGATTTTGTAATATGAGTTACTATGATTCAAACCAAAGGGAGTCATCACAAGAAACAAAAGAGGACGAAGGACGGAACCCCTCCGTCCATCAAGTCCTGTTGCACGTTGTTCCTCAAGCAAGTGCCGTTTCTCTTGTACACATCTGCTTACCTGGCACCAAGAAAGATCAAGAGCTGCCAATGATCACGTTCAGTCTCTTCCAGGGGACCCTCTGGCTTATGGGAAAACAAGCAGTGTTTTTAAATTATCTTACAGATTTCCTAAGGCTGGAAAAGTGCCTCAGAAATCTGAAAATCATTTGGGTCACTTTAACAGTCACACTAGCCCACACCACAGAGCCACTGAAGGGGTTGGAATATGCTACCCTAAAATACGGCCCCTGGCCACTCAAGAGTGGTAGACTTAGGAAGGTCATCTCATCTTGCAAATTCTGCTTTCCCCACTTTGCCAGAAGCAGGCCATACAAATGTATCCAAGAAGACATAAAACAGGTCAAAAGATCCTCATTCCAGGGGGTCCTCCCTAGCTCGGAGAAAGGACCATCCCACTGTAGGAAGATGGACACATAAGAATCTGAACTGTGTTGCTTGATGAATCTTTCAGTTTACTGTCATTGCAGAGATCACACACCCCTTCTGATCTCACTCCAGCATACCTGTCTACTTCGCAGAGAGCATACAACATTTTTCTCTATCTTCAGCTCTCTAGTTGAGTCTTTGTGAGGTTCCTATCCTTGTATCAAACATGTTGCAAAAATTCTTATGCCCTCCCCCATTTTTTTAAAAACATTTCTTCTCACAAAGTCTCGGCTACTGCCTATCAATGAGAGAGAACAGATAGTGATTTTTGTCCCCATTACAGCCAATATGGTTAGTGGCACCCAACCTAGAAGGATTGATCAAAAGGAAGCCTTGAATAGAACTGTTAATCCCTGACCTTCTTTGCCTAATTGTGGCAAGAGAATATAGCCACTTATATAACTTATTCTATGTATAAAACGGTTGAAAATAGTAAGTTATTTAAATAATACATGCTAGGATTCAGGCATTATGCTGGCCCCGTCACCTGGCAGGATGAACCCCCAGGGGGTACCCTAGCCAGCCCAGGATCCTATGGCTGCTACATCACTATACAGGTGCAAAGGTTCCTTTAAGAGACAACCTCTGCCCATTCCTGATCTCCCTTTCCCGCTATTCCTCTGAAGGAAAAGGGCTTTTCCTGTCTCTTCTTCTCTTTCTCTCTCTGTCTTTTTCTCTTCTCTTCCTCTCTCTCCCTTCCCTTTCCCCAATACAACTTCCCACTTAAGCTCTATCTACCTGGCCGTTGTTTGTTCCCTACCCATCATAGGGCCACCGTGATGGTCCCCCTCCTGTCATTTTACAATATGTATCTCATATCGTTTACGCCAACACTTTGAGTCTGTGGAACTTCAGATCCCATATGAGCTTCAAGAATGAACAAGTCTTATTCTCATTTCAATTATCAAGAAAAAAAATGGGGGCGGAATTTCAGTTGTACACATGTATGGGCCTTCTTGAGGCTCCATGTTCAACCACTAAAGAAGAAAGGAAGAAAGGGAGAGAGGAAAACAACCAATCAGATTTGGCTTTATAAAATCCTTTATGAGGTTAAACATTACAACGAACTTGATAGTTAAGAGCATTCAGCTAGTACGTGGAAAGAGGAACATAAGTAAAACCTAGCCTGTGACTCAAAAAATGCAATCTGCTTTAAAAAAAAGAAAGACACTACGTTCAATCAAATGTGATGGCAGAGTCACACATGAAGGAAGCCTTCTGGTGGCACAAAGGAGCTGTAACTTACTGAGTGGGTCAAGGAAAAAACCCACAAGTGAAAAGTTCTCATCTGAGTCCTGAAGGATGAGCAGCAGTTCACCAAGTAAACAAAGAGGAACAGGTATATCTCAGGAGGAGAAAACAGTCATGAGGAATTGCTGGTGCTGAGCACAGAGGATATGTGCAGGAACTGGTGGGAAATGAGACCATGGGAAGCAGGGAAGTCTCAAATTATCCAAAGACTTTGTGTTTTCTTTTCTTTTTCTTTCTTTCTCTCTCTTTCTCTTTTTTAAAGGGTGCAGAGCATGGAAACCATTTAAACAGAGGAAAAAGGGTACACAATTGAATTCTTAAGAAAACTTCCAGGCAATTCAGCAATTGATTCTGGTCACCGGATGCTGCTTTATCTTAGAGTGGAAGGCCTTTACTCCGTTTGTGGTAAAGTTACAGACATATGAATACTATCGTTTCAATAGCTGAACTCAAAGTAAGAAACACTGACCACATTTTGGTTCAACATTTGTGCTTTCAATTTTGTTTTCTGAAAATGTGACCCTTCTAATAATCTACATGGTGGAAAGAACAAGTCACATCAGCCAGTACTACCGAGTCCCCGGGGCAAAGGCACTTCAGTGTGTGACATTCTGAACCTCAGGGGACTGGGCACCCGCTACTACATGTCCATGATTTGAAAGGAATCAACTCTGGCTCTAAGTGAATTAGTTTTACCTTTTCCTCTGCCTTAGAGAAAACATGACTTTCATCATATATCCTTCAACAGGTCATCTCAAACTCCAGCATTTAAGGTAAGGCTTCAACTCACCTTCCCAGCTGTGCTAGCGCATTGGTGGCCTCGATGCCTGGCTGTATAGAGAGCCTGGCGCCACTGATATTTTACAAAGGCACCAACAATAAACCATAGCAGCAGCAGAAGTATGCAAGGCTCTAATCATAAAGGTCCGTACAAATGAAACAAGCAAACAAACAACTAGCGGCAAGACCCACTCACTGCTACATTTATAACGAATGGAAAGGTTTACGAGAAAAGCTTGCCAAAAAACACTCCATTAAACCAAACTGTTACGGCATGAACCCTATCTGTAAAACCACAACGGTAGCAACTACCTTATAAGGAGCTTGTTGGTGAAATTAAATAACACACATGGAGTACTGAGAAGGCGGCTTGGCACAGGGAGGTCCCTCCATCAATGACACCCATCACTGCTATTATCGGGTCCATGGTGATCGTTCAACAAGTTGCTGACAACATATGATTATTCAACCCCATAACTTACCTTCCCTCCATTGTAATTTGCAAATATCAAAGATGTTACTTATATTATAGAATTTTCAGTACTGTGATTAAAAGTGGATAATTGTTAGACTGTTTTGAGAAGGGGGGGGGGAATAATAGCACTTTGTTACCTCTTCGTATCGGTCAAAAACTGCCCCTTCTTGCAAGAAGGACGGCACTTCCTTCTGCCAGTTAAATTCATAAGGTTTGGCCATGCTGGTATTCAAGACCTGAGGAAGAACAAACGTCTCATTAGTGTACAAAATTAAAGCACAAGGGCTTGTCAAAGCTCAGACATTTTGACTTTATTTTCTTTAAATGTGTGGTAAAGGTCCACATGCTATCCTCCTTCAGATGCCCTAACATTCCTCCTCCTTGTCTCTAAACCTGAAGAAACTTTACATCCTGTAAAATTCTGCATAGAGAAATGTTCCTATGGATCACCTCAGGAACCACACACAGGAAGCCACTGTCAGCATGATATACTTTTTTTTTTTTTTAAGCAGTATAGTGAAGGTGGGGTGTAACTCAGTAGACTTGTATGCTTAACCTGTGTGAGGCTCTGGGTTCAACCCCTATGAACACAAAGAGACAAATGAACTTTTTTAAGGAACAGTAATGGAGAGGCAGAAACAGTGGCACAAGCTTAGAATTCCAACTACTTGAACAGCTGAGTCAGGAGTTCAAGGCCATCCAGGGCAACCAAGAAAGACCTTGCCTATGGAGAAAAGGGAAGAAAAGGAGGGGGGCTGGAAGAAACTCAACAGGATACAACATAGAGCAAGTAGCTTTGGGGACTGGCCAGAATGTACAGAAAGAGGCAAGGGATTCCCTGTAGTTTCAATGTGCTCTAGGGCGTTCTAACTCAGGCCAACTACCCTTTGCACATTTACCTTTGTTTTCACTGGGTTATCTCTGATCCTTCCAGGGTCAACACGAGAACCCAGACATAAGCACCCAGAAAGGGGTGGAGTCTCTGCCTTCTCTACTATTCTCAGCATTTCGATGTTTCCCTCCCACTGAAGTTCTCATTCCATCCATATGGCCACATTACATGAAGGCCTCTAGGGACTGGGGTAGCTGAGGGAACATGGGGACCAGAGGATGCTGGCCTCTGACTGCTTTCAAGGGACAACAACAGCCATACTGGTGGACGCCATTTCTGGTTTAATTTTTGCAGAGGTTTAGGGATCAGACCAAGGAAAGAGGTATTTGGGGAAAATGGCAGTAAAGTACCCCAGATTTGTTTGATTTTAAACTGTGGGGATACCATTCTCTGAAATACTTCTCAGAGTTTGATAATAGGGGCAACAGCCAGTTTATTTTATACAGATGAGACAATAAAAACCATGACCTCGCACTAGAAGGTGTTGACCCAGGCAATTGATGTTTAAAATGAGAAGCAAACCAAGGTATGTCTAACAATCTAACTGGCTGCAGAAAAATCTCAAACGAGAAATAGCTACCTTTTGAAGAGATGGGGAAGGGACTAGCCATTTCTCCCCTTTTGCAACCACCTCAAATCCCCCAGCTAAAGGGTTACAGTTTGTTGCAAAAGTTCTTCCATGCAAACTCTCAGCTTGGCTCGGAAGTCCTCCCCTACAAGGAACCGGAAGGTTTAACTACTTCCTCATCCTCCATCCTGCTAGAAAGACATTACCTCACTGCACAGGCCCCAAAGGAAAGGAAGCACCTGAGAAGGGTGGGGCTTTCAAGGGAACAACCATCACAGAGCTGACACAATGAGGCAGCCTTTCTGGTGTAAACAGTGGAGCAGCTCCTGAAAGGAAGCCAGTGGGCTTTGCATGGGCCCATTGTCTGCGTTCTTACACAACTCAACAGATTATTTTACACAGGCAACTGAGGACAATCTCCCAAGACTGCAGAGAGCTAAGACGGAACAGGCTAGGAGGGGAGTCCGAGATGGGATGGCAGAAAACTCCTTCTAGAAAACAGAACGAGAAACTGGCAGCACGTACAAGAGCACAGAGGACCCAAGAGAGATTGCTCAGAGGCCAGACTCAAGGGGCATGCACAGCAGCCGTGACGATGGCCTGACATCATAGAGCACAGCTCTGTAAACTGAGGAAGACAGTTGCTTGTTTGTTTGTCTTACTCTGTCCAGCATCTTTTCTTAAACCTGCTGGGTTGCTAAGCTTACAATGTGATTTTAAAATGTGTGCCTTGGACATAACGTCATCTTCAAGGCTCGCCAGACTGCCGTCACCTAATGTTCTCTGGAAAAATCCATAGCTATGTTGAAGACTCTACAGACTGACAGGCTGACAACAGAGTCAGAATGCTGCAGGTGCAAAGCCGTGTTGATGTTGATGGCCAATTGTCATCCAACTCTTGATCTGACCTAACATCCTCTGACTATTAGAGCTACTGTCTGCAGACTATTGGCTTTCACCAGCTCCAAAGCTGAGAATGCAATCAGAAAGCATCTGAACTCTTTAACAGTAGTTTTCTTACTTTGCTGTAACCTACCCAGCTGCAGCCTCCACCAATGTATTTCGTAAATACATTGATTTATGACTGTCTTTTGTTCTGTATCCACTGGAGTTCATACAACCACTCTGAGGGTGGGGGATGCCATTCATGGCAAATAGAGTCCACATTTCCAGGGAAAGGCTGAAGTCACTTATATTTGACTAAGGATGAACCACTTTTAATTCTTTATGGAGTGCTTACTGCATTTGGCATTGATAATGCTACCTCAAGTGTGCAGGATTAACTACAAAACACTGCTCTCACTCCAAAGTCCTAGGGTAGTTCTGACCAAAACTTTGGAAAATATATTTGTTATTGGGCACATAACTCAGTTTTAGGTATAGGATGGACAAAGGACAGGATATAAAATCAGGTTTATTTCAGGTACCTGGCTGACACAGTGGGCTACATAACGACCCCCCCCCAAGCACGCTCACACATTAAGTGCTATGAACGTTATCTTACAGGGCAAAAAGCATCTCGAGATGGGAAGCTAGTTCTGTATCATTCTTGTGAGGTCTATATCAAAAGAACCACTATACGAGGAACATTAGGCAGAGACAGAAAAAGAAACCATGTGGCCACGAAAGTAGAGACTAGAGTGATGTACACACGAGTCAATGAGTGTTGGAGGACACCAGAAGGTGAAAGAGGCCAGGAATGGATTCTCCCCTACAGCCTGGGTAAATGTGGCCCTGAAGACACCTTCACTTCAAACTTCTGTAGGAGAAAAGTTTCTGCTGCTTTCAGCTACCCATCGGTGGTGACTCTTTACAGTGGTCTAGAAACACATGCCCTGGCTTCCGGAAGCTGCACAGGGTTTCCAACAGGTCTATCAAGTTGTGACAGGACTGGGATGCAGCGAGTGATGAGCACAAGCAACACCTCTGTTGATGTTACTTGGAGTGTTTCTAGGGTCCATGTTATCTCAACAGCTTGGTATCAAAACAATAAATAGAAATTTGAAATGAGCCCCATGACTTCCCCCAGGCCCGCCAAAACTGTTGTCATTTTGTGTCTTTTCTTTGTGAACAAAACCTGTTGCTTTGACTCGACAACACCCGGTTTTCAATGGACAAGAATTCTGCAAGGTCCTAAAGAAACTAGGTTGTCTATTAGCAAACCCAACTGCATGCTGAATGCCAGACTCACTCAGTATACAAAGCAATTAATCCTCTGATCTCCTCAACACTCCTACAACTCATGCCTCTACCTTAAACCCCTGGATCCCAGAGACTTCTCTTCCCTTCTCCCAGCTTCTATTTCCTATAATAACCCTGCCAATTTGACCATGTACTCTCTTGGTTCTCTCCCTCTTGGTCCTCTCTTCTCTTCCTCTCCACCCCACCTCCCACCACTTACTATCCTCTCTAATTGCCCCATTCCAGATGTCTCTGGTGGTGGCATTCCTCATAGCTGCAATAGAAAAACTTCTCCTCAATCTTATCTTGGAGCAGTCATGTCCATTTTCACTCAAATACACCATGCGGCACATAGGAATTTTACTAACTGCAACAGTTATCTTTCAACTTTCACCTTGTGATGAAGACATTCCATGGGAATTAATAACCCTATCCCCATCTTAGCCATACAAAGTAAAGCAGACTCAAATAACCACTAAAAGCCATGGTAAAAATACCTAAGATTATTTTTCAGAGATGAGAAGTTGACACAGAATTTCCACTGACCAAAAATGAGTTGACTGCTTGAATCTTTAAATAATAACCTCTTGTGTTTTTAAAACAGACTAGGACCATCCTGAACGCTCAAGTGCCTGGCTTTACTTCAAGCTGGAATCCAATTCGACACTGACATATCATTAATGATAATTTCCCCATTTGCTAAAAATACCTCCATCTTCATCAAGCCATTAAATAGCCTTTCAAAAAGCACACATGGAGTGCAAGACTAAGAAAATGGGCAATAGTGTTGAGAAGTGAGGGTAAGGGCATTCTTGTATACTTGGGGATAATGAATTTTGCAATTAATTCCTATGTCCTTGAAAGGCCCTAGTAATGAGTAGCAATTTGACCAGGGGGATTTCTTCTAACTCAATGCATGCAAAGCCTGTGGACAAAGATACTATTGTGCCATTTAAGGTAGAACAATATTGGCTGTCTACAATCGTAACCAACCAATCACTTAAGTACAGTACATATTTAGATACTGTTAAAAACAGGGCTGGAAGGTATGGTTGTTTGCTTAACAATGGCAAAGCAGAAGGTTTCCTAAAAATATTCACAGCTTTTGTCAAGCAAATATAAATGCACCTAACATGTTGTTAGGCAAATAAAAGAGCAAACATGATCCAAACTGTTTCCTGTTAGTATAGTTTAAATGTTAAATGTCTCTCAAAAGCTTGTATGTGGGAGGCCTGGTCCCTAAGCTTCAGGGGGATGAATGGATTCCCCAGGCTTCTGACCTCATTCATGAATGAATTCCCACATCTAGATTCGTGGCTTGTTGGGTTTGGAGGGGCTCTATTAGAAAACTCCTCTGTTTCTATGTGTTTCTTTGTTCTGCCCCACAGGGTGCTCGCTGCCCCAAGTCCTGCCCCATCACAGACTCACAGCCTTTGGCCAAATGATGCAGTACTCAAAGGTTTTAATGAAAATGTAAGCAAAAACAAGGCTTTCTGCCTTTAGGTTCTCTCTCTCTCTCTTTCTCTCTCTGATGGAAAGCAGTAGACATGGTATACACAGACATATATCTAAACACAAACATGAGGTAAGAGAGATGGTGATCAAGTTTTTAGTGATTTAAAAATACTTTCCTTTATTTTAAAATAGTTGATTCTACTCAACACAGATTTTATATTTAAGGAAAAACATTCTCTAAACTGAAAGAAAGATGACATTTAACAAATTATTTCTTTTCATAAAAAAATCTGTTTTTACGGTGTCTGTATTTTCCACCAGAGTTCTTGGCAAGAACAGACTAAGAAAGGACTAGTAAAGCTGTCAACTGTTTCCTTTCCTCTCCTGGCTTCACAGTCTTCACTGTCAACGGGAAGGCTCTCACACACTGGCTGTGAGTAATCATCACTCAGCACCTAGCAACGGGCTCTTCAGTGACGACACTTGCAGTAACATTTCAGACAGCTATATTGTACTTCAGAAAAAAACATGTTCTTTCAGAATTCCACATACGTATGCAAGGAAATATGACCGTATCAACCTGATTTCCCCCAACTCTTCAAAGATCTTCCTCAATGCTTCCCCTCTCCACAAACTCCATGTCCCTTCCATGCCCCCCTCTCTTTTTAATCACCCAATTAGTGCTGCCCATGTGTGCATGGGTATGGGACTTGATTTGTGATAATTTAAAAATCTGATGAATGTATAATTTAAAAGAACCGTCTTTACACATGCATTGTGTGAACTTCATGATCATAATATAAGCTTCATTATATGGGGACGTTCCACGGTGAGCAGGAAACATGGAGAGTTGAGAACAAGCTTGATTTGAATACAATGAATAGCTGCTACCATGTTATAGGGGCACACAGAAATAACTTTCCTTGTCCAAAATAAGGCTCACAACTGACACTCCTACAGCAAAAGACAGATTATATTCAAGGCATAATAAATGTATTTAGTAAGTTTTACAAGATATGGAAATGAATACCCATAGAAATGGGAGAAAGCTGTGTTTTACACACAGGTTTCATTCTAAGTGGACAGCCATGTAGCTATTATAATAGCTGAGTAATGGGGTTCGATCTCAGTAAGTTATCAAACCATGTTTTTTCACATTCTTCCTGTCATCTCTGTGTCTTCCTTCCTTGTCCCTGGGTATGAGGGTCGCCACAGAGAAAGGAGAAAAGTCAGATACTGACCTTCCTGTAGTTTTCCTCAGCTTACAAGACATAGTATGCCAAGGTGCCACGTGTTAGGGCAGTGTGCTCTGAGCCCAGAAATATAATTTAGTCTGTGATGATCAGTTTTCAAAACAGAATACAACAAAGTACAACTGTTCCCCAAAGGGAGCTGATTCATTTCCCCAGACTGCTGGGATGTCGGCTGGTTGACTGTAACATTTCTCACGCATGGCATCGAAGTTTTATCTAGGCTTCCCGAATCCTCTTAAACAGGTTAAATGGCTGAAACTCTTAAAGTAGTTGTCCAGGACAGAGGGTTTCCAGTCTGATAATCCACTGCTAATCACTTCTTGCCTGAAAGCTCAGTCCCCCAGGAAGATGCAGGTCGCAGCTCATGATGGGGAACCACAGTGGTGAGGAAGAAGGCCCTCTGTAGAGGTCAGGAGAACCCACCCATGGCACTCCTGCACAGTGCCTTCTGAGCTGTGCACTCCTAAATGTATATTAGGTCCATCTCCGGCTTAACAGTATTTTGGTATTGTAGAAATTAAACCGCCATTTACATAAAAACAAATCCCCTTACAGTAATGAATGGCAGAAATGAAGATGAAGAAATTCATATTTAATGTGATACAAGGAAATAGATAAGAACAATCAGAACATTCACACATAGCCATACACAACATGACGGGCCAATTTGAGATGGCAGTCCCATCAGAGTGTAAAAGACTTATAAAATTCATATAACTTAGTGTTAATAAAGCTGCCACATCGATACAATACCACATATTGCTCATATGTTTGTGGTGTTACTACGTTACTTCAGTTTGTTGTTTCAGTAAAGAATTTACTGGAATGCCAGTCATGTAAAAGTATAGACATGAAATTATCTGTACTGCATAAAAGTGGGCAATGACAGTAGGGGGAATTTTCCTATCGTATGTATTTAGTAGCAATACTTTTTGATTCTTGAGGGATAGTGTATTCCTATCAGCAACAATGGTTACTGTTTATGCTGGGCTTCACCTGTGCCTTGTATAGCCCATGGCTGCCACATCTCAGGACTGCATCAAGAGAACATGTGGAGTGACTGAGCTAAACCACGTGGGTTTGCCTTAGTGCACTACAGGATGCTCACACACCAAAAACCATCTAACAACACACTTCCCGGAGTGAGACACAGTTCTCAGGACATGGCACGTGACTCTCCAGATGTATGAAGGAAAGAGAATGCGTGTGTAGGAGGAGCTGAGGAGGAAAGAAGGATATAATTAAACCTGTCCTCTAGCTCACTGATAACCAATTAGTTTTTATAGAGCTTCCACCTATTGTAAATATTGTAAAGATACCTCTTCTGTCTCTGAAATAAATACATCCTCCTGACTGTGGGGTACAGTAAACACCGGCACCATTTATTATGGCTTAGTACTTAGGATGAACATTGTTAACCTCAGTGGCCCTGAGAAATGAAATTAACTGGCTCTTGGATACTTGTAAATCTTGAAGAACTTGTAAATCAGTGAAGAACCTGTTGTAACTGGGTTGTTTGCTGTTTGTTTTGGAGGCAGAGTCTGCCCATGTTGCCCAGTCTGTCCCTGAAGTCTTGGACCCACTTCATCCTCCTGCCTTGGCCTCCTGAGTCTTTTGGACTACATCCACATGCCATTGCCTCTAGCTTTGAGAGGACTCCAACCTCACACCCTTCCTGCTCCTACCAAGCCCCTCCCCAACAAGCCCCAAACCGAACAAATAAACAAAACAAAATCAAAAGGACTTCCTCAAATATTCAGGTGTAGCAGGGGAACTAAGGTGGATATAAACCATCCATAAATCTCCCTTATGGGTAGGTGTTAGCCACACACAGCTGGGAGAAGAAAGAACACGGACCGCCTTGCTCTCACAGCTGGACATCCTACTAAGTTTGGGGGAAAGTGAAACAAAATGCCCACATGCATAGAAAACCCTCAGTTTGGGGAAGAGGGTATAAACACATTATACAAAAGCCCTTCTGGCTCTTGGTTCCAGGTTTGTTTGTTTCATTTTGTTTTGTTGTTGTTGCTGTTGTTTGTTTTTGAGACGTGGTTTCTCTGTGTAGCCCTGGCTTTCCTGGAACTCACTACGTAGACCAAACTGGCCTCGAACTCACAGAGCTCTACCTGCCTCTGCCTCTGAGTGCCAGAATTAAAGAAGTGGGCTACCACATGGTGGTTCCAGGTATGCTTAACCAGGAATTTCAAGGAACTCTTGTGCTTGGAAAAATAGGGGACATCAGGATGGAGATCGTGAGAAAACCAGTTTTGGCTAACATCTGCCTCAGCTTCAGTGTCCTCCCTGGAGAGCCCTCCAAGCTGCTAGTCTTTTGTTCTGGATACCACTATTCGAGTGAGGATTTAAACAAGGAGCCTGTGGGGGAGTCCAAAGAAAACTCAGGTGCTGTTAGCTGACCTTAAATCAGGGCTTCTCAGAAGAGGGTACTGGATGGTTAATCTTCACTGTCAATGTCACGGGATTTGGAATCACTTAGGAAACATCTTGGGGTGTCTCTGAAGATGGTTCCAGAGAGGTTTAACCGAGGAAGGAAGATTCAACATGAACATGGGTAACACTACAGGCTGGGTGCTGGACTGACCAAATGAGAAAAATGAGCAAGTCCTACACATTACCCTTTCGCTGCCTCCAGGTCTACTGAGATATGAGGAAGCCCAGCCATATGATTCCTCTTCCATAAACTTTACAGAATCTTTCTTTCCCACCACCATGGACTTTACTTCCCCAAACCATGAACCAAAACCAACTTTTCCTTCCATGAAACTAACACAGGTACTTAGATAGCAACCAAGTTTTCCTTCCATGAAACTAACACAGGTACCTAGATAGCAACCATCAACTGGCGGCTTCTTACCCATGTATAACTGTAGGTCCACTGCCCTTTTCTAAATAAGAATCCTGGAAAAAGGGGCTCTGGAGCCCAAGGCATATGCCGCTAGGCAGGAGATTCTGACAGAGACTAAAGCTTGAGAACAGCTAATGGAGTTTTTAACCTAACAGAAAAGGAGGCGGAGAGGAGAGAAAAACCCTTGAAGGGCAGCAGGGACGAAAGTGCAGGAAAGTCACCAAGATTTGTCTATAATGTGCATCTTCCCAACCTGAGGAATCAGGGACATGATGATGGAGCATAGGTAGCTGCTTTTGATTGACACTGAGGTCCCTTAGTTACTGTGTAAAATTTCTTTAAACATGTCTTTCAAGCTTCCTTCTTACAGGTGAAAAAGGAAGCTATGGCCTTGAGTTTCAACTGTCAACTTGATATATTCTAGAATGACTCTCACTGTAGGACTGTGTAGCTCAGGTTGCCTGTGGGTGTGTCTATGGGAGATTCTCTTGATTATGCTAATTGAGATGCTAATTACTGGTTACCCTTACAGAAGCAGAAGCAGAGGCAGGTTTCCTCCAGCAAGTTCACTGGTAATCTGTAGCCCCTTCTCTAAAGGGATGCACTGCCACACAAAGTTTGTTAGCCAGCATCTTCACCTACCATGAACTCTATGACACCTTAGACTCCATTTGGATCATAATGTGTCAATATATTGGATATCAATATACAATGAATGGTTAGCTTTCTTTTGGGATGAACTACCAACCAACCCTAAATACAAACCAGGACAGAGGAAATTAATATTCACAAAATGACATTCAGGCACCTTTAATGTAGGAACCTGTTCTTCCCTCCTGAGTCTCCAAATGTCCCAGTATTCTTTCTGTTCATAAAGGACAAACCCTGCTGTTTGCATGAAATGCAGTGTGCAAAACGAGTTTCCATTTGCCATGTGGCTCTGTAGCTGACTGAACTTGTGAATAACGTGCAGGCTGGATATCTCCTCCACAGTTTCCGAAGCCCCACACTGCACCTCAGCCCACTCTCTCCTAGTGTATAGAGCTCCCATTGGCACCCGAGTCCTGAGGAAGAGAAATAATACCCTGACCTTATCCTTATGGAAGGCCTTACTTTCTTGTCCTTTTAAGAGGATATCCTATCCCCTTGTAAGACCTCACAGACCTCTGTTGCTCATCCCTCCCAACTTTGCCCTTCTTTTGTCCTTGAACTATCTCTCTCCCATAATTAGGTAAAAATACCACCAACATGAATCAAACTTCTTTAAAAAAAAAAGATGATTTTACAGGCTCAACTTTTGCTTTAATTATCAGAGTATTTCAAAGGAAAGGTTTTAACTTTATCTTTCCTTAATCTTTCTGAAGTTTGCCTTAGGCATGAATATGTGTTAAGTCTGAAGACTACAAGGCTGGATTGCATAAAACGGGGATAGGCTGTGGATAGGACAGGCCCAAATTCAAGGATTCAAAAGATCCTTTCTGTTAAGAACTATTTTCTTATTAAAATAAGCACGCACAATGGACTATTAAATTTAACCAAGATTCCTTGCAGTTACACACTGGCTAAGCTGTTTTATAAATAGGCCATGCTATTATTACAAAGGAATCACAGGAGGAGAATAAAGTTTAAGACTATGCATAGTGGAACCGAGTCCAGGCCATATATGGGGAAATATAACCTGTAGGCACTAAATGTTTCTGAGAGCGACAATTGTCCCATGTTCATACCCACAAAGGTGTTTCTCTGTGGCTGAAAAATAATCAGTTAAAGAAATACGGCAAAAGTAAATTCAAACTCACCCCACCAGAGGTTACATTGTATGTTCAAAATGGTATGATCTGAACCCCTCGAATGCTTCAATTAAACTCAGCGATGCAGCTGATAAAAATAAAGACAGTGAGAAGAAAGTACATGGAATTTTAAGTCTTAGGGATGTTGATTCTATTTTTAAATTTTTTTACTTAAAAATAACTTGATTTGTTTATTTTTGGGGTGCGTGTGTATGTGCACGAATGCGTACATGCCTATGAGTGTAGGTGACTGTGGTGGTCAGTTGGATCTCCTGGAGCTGGAGTTACAGGCAGCTGTGATATCCAAGTTAGACACTGGTGTGTTGTAAGGTTTCAGGGTTTTTGTTGTTGTTGCTGTTGCTTTTGATTTTTTGTTTTGTTTTGTTTTGTTTTCAGTCCTCTTGACCCAGAGCCAAGGCCATCTGGAGAAAGAACTTCAATTGAGAAAATTTATCCATATGGTTAGCCTACAGATTAGGGGCATTTTCTTGATTGATGGTTGATGTGGGAGGACCTAGGATACTGTGGGTGGGGGGCCTAGGACACTGGGTGATAGCGATCTTAGGAAGTGATCCTGAGTTGTATAAAAAAGCAGGCTGAGCAGGCCATGGAGAGAAAGCTAAGAGACTACATTTCTGCATGGCCTCTGCTTCAGTTCCTGCCTTAACTTCCCTCCACAATAGGCAACAGTTGGTGGAGGGAGTGAAATAAACCTTTTCCTCCCCAGCTTGTTTCTGATCATTGTTTTATTACAATAGGAGACAAACTATGGGGGCTGGAAACTGAAGGAGGGTCCTCTGCAAGAGGAGTATTAGGTTCTTAACTCCTGTGCTACCTCTCCAGTCCCATCTACTTTTTAAATCTAGGCAAATTCTTAAACAAAACAGAAAAACCTTTCTCTTCTAGCTTGGTTTTAACCTTTGAATGCATAAACCTGTAAAGAGCCTGGAAGAAAAAAAAATGCAAAATCCTTTAATTCAGTTCATTTAAGGGCTAAATATTACTTCAAATGATGACTTTCTGGGTTCCTTCCTCTAGTTTTGGCATTGCTTTTTAACTACTCTTTCGGTGGAGTCGGAACAGTCACCACTGAGCTAAGTGGTTCATGTATGTGAGTGAGCTCAGAACGTTCATCTCAGAACAGGCTGCAGGGGCATCTTGTGCATTCCAGGCTCAGATCTCTTTAAGGCGTTATGATCACACGTCACCCATCCTGTCTTTCCCTTCATAAGCACTTCACTGGATACAGAGAGGGGATGTGATGGTTTGACTAAGAATGGCTCCCAAAGATACAGATATTTGAATGCTTAGTCACCAGGGAGTGGCACTATTTGGTAAGATTAGAAAGATTAAGAGGTGTGGCCTTATTTGAGGAAGAGTGTCCCTAGGGGTGGGCTTTGAGGTTTTAAAAGCCCATTCAAGAGCCAAGAATCTTTCTCCCTCTCTGCCTACAGATCAGACTGCAGACATCAGCTACATCCAGCATCTGCCTACATGCTGTCGTGGGCCCCACCATGACGATAATGGGCTAAACTTCTAAATGTAAGCAAGCCCCCAATTAAATGCTTTCTTTCACATGAGTTGCCTTGGCCATGGTCATAAGTGTGCTGTATCCTTAGTGAACAGTGAGGTGACTCTGTTCTAGCTTTTCTCCCTTCTTCCTTATCTCTTAGAAGGGACCTACTCTAGAAACGTATTAAAATTGCCTCACAACTTTATTAGATGTTTTTGTCTAGAAAATATAAAAGCATCTTGATTTTGTCATTTCTTCAGACTTCACCCCATTGTGAAGTTCCCCATTTACATATAAATTAAAGCCTCCATGCTTCTCTCTCGTTAGTGAGTCTTATTAATTTGGTTCCTAAGAAAGCCAAACGGATGACACATGAACTAAGTGGAGTTAGTGGGAAATTCTTTTCCCCTGACTCAGGAATAGGCATAATAACTAGGAGTGGGGGCTGTGGCTGTGGCTATGGTTGTGGCTCTGAGACAGAGTGCTTGCCTAGGCTGCACAGTGTCCCAGGTTCCCACCTCAGAACCACAAACAAGCAGCGAAGACCTGGGTGTACCTAGCAAGTGCTGCTGCTGGCTTGGTCTGATAGCCCAGCAGGGAGACTAAAACCGGGTCTTCCTCCTTCACTTTAGACACATGGTTCCCACATCTGTGTAACGAGCTAAACACTCCATTGTGACATTAAGAAAGTGAACGAGAGACAGCCAAGTTTTACAGTTCTATAAGCTATTTGTCCACAGCTGTAAAAGTAGGTCTAGCTATAATTATATATTAAGCTATTTCCACAATGAATATTAAGCCTTCCAAACTGGAAACAGACCGACAATGACAAACAGGCTGTGAGTCCAGCTCTGATCCATCGCAACCATTAGCTGAGCGGCGAGGGAGCATCTAACCTCTTTAGGGTTTCGGGTGTCCCTGTTTGTACATGATATACTTTCCTGAGCTCTTCCAGCTTAGCTGGACTAAGCATTATTTATCAATGTGAAGAGATTAAAGTCTATGTGTGTCCAAGTTATTTAAGACCATACATATCCTTCCTGGAATATATTTATTTCCCAAAGAGAAAGCCACACTTAGACAGGTCCAAGTAACATGTTAGACAATGTGTTGTCATTGTGTATTGAAGAGCAAACCACAGAGAAATGACAAGGTGACATTCCCAGAACAGCCCTCTAGTATCAAAGCACACTTATAAGATGCCAAACATTTCCCAATCCTTGGAAGGTCAACAACCTTGAAATAATTGCCCCTTTCATAAGATCTGTGCTTTCATTGGAGTGTTTTAAAGTGTGTTTGCTTCTCCTGACATCCCCAAAGAAGGCTGGTGGAGATGGCTTATGATGTGACGGAATGCACTGAATACAAGGGGCTGAAGTTCTAAAAGGGAGACAAGATTGGTGATGGCACTTGATTGTCAAGGAAGGAAGAAAAGATAAAGAACAGAAGGCTGGGCAGCACTGGCTGCAGAGAGAGGATGTGCAGGAGAGAGGCAAAAGGTGAGAGAGAGTCAAGAGTCATGGAACTTAAGGTGAATTGTAGCCAAGATAGAGATCAAGATGGAAGACTCCAGGCCTAGGTGCTCAAAAGTATTTGAGCAGGACATTTGAGGTGGATCCCATGTTTTAAGATAGTTAAATTAAATTAGTGGTTAGGAAATGACAAAATCAATTACAACCCCTTTTATTTTTTGAAACAAATTGGGCCATAGAAGGACACAACCTTGGTGGTTAAAATATATCTTAATTGTAAGCCTTCCTTTGAAAACTTTTAGTATCACAAACATTTAATGACACTAGATGTACTATCCACCAGACTTGATTTGTTCAAGTTATGATCAAATTGGATGTCATTTCCTTTGGTTTTGAAAAGAGAAGAATAAAACTAAAATACATGTAATGGTTGAATCCTGTTGTGGTTTTACCAGTATTAAATGTAGGCAACTACCAAATTCTGCTACAATGTCCACTACAGATAGCCCTCAATTAGCACTGCGGGCCAGTTAATGCAGCGCAGCAAATGCGTAGAGCCTGCTCTTTCTCCCTCACATTGAAATTTCTCTTTAAAATTTAGAACATTCTATAAACAAGCAATTTTTAAAAAGGGATTCTTAACAAATGAACAGTTATTTTATGAGTACATTTAAAATAAACTGCCTTTTCCCCAGGGATAATATAATTTTTTTTTCTATTGCGTGTTTTTGATGTAGATGCTGCAAGAATCTGTCCTCAGGTGATGCCTAGGGAGGGGACTGGAGGGGGCGGCCTTCCCCACATTCCCTTCCGCTGGCTTTAGTTTTCATTTAGCTCCCTGTTCTTAAGCAGCTTAAAGTCAAGCACAGGAAAAGGTCACATTCGGTCACACTGTTTGGAGGCCATTCCTTCAGAATGTTTCACTGTATTACAGGAACACTGCTATTGCGAATGGGAGATGCACATTGAAGGAGAAGCCACTGCAGGGTTAAATGTTAGTTCTAAGGGACTTGGAATTCTCTGAACTCTACTTTTCACAACTTGCTATTGGGCAGATGGTTTCTGACGGGAATGAAGTCTGTGAAAAGGCTTAGTCAAATAAAGCCTTCCTTCTGTCTGTGATGGGAGTGTTCTTCAGGGGCAACTTCAAACCTAGAAGGATGGCAGTCAGTGGTCCTGGCTTCAGCACTCCCGAGCTAAGTGCTTTTCCAGCTCCTTCTCTGGTTGTAACTTCAGGAAGTTGGCTTGTCCTACATACTGCAATTCCGTCCTCCTGGCCTGCAGCCTTGTGGCATTTTAGAGTCTGTTTGTTCAAACTCTTTCCCTCAAGAAACAGAATAATTGATCGCAGATGACACCAGGACCAAAGCGGTTTCCAGGAACACTACTTATTCGTTGAGACACTTGAGGGAACCAAGGCCTTGTCTTACCAGGGGCAGTGAACTTAGTTCAAGAAACCCGGGGTTTGCTCTGTTTTTCCCAGCCTGGCTTGAATTAAATGTCAGAGACATTTACTAAAATAATATAGGATACAAATTCTTGGGAGGGACTTGACTTGCGACTGACCTCTGGTGTCTTTCTGTTGCCTTTGGGCCTTGTTAGAACGAAGGATGTTTTTTAGTTCCTATACATTACTAAGAGAGGGCTATTTGGAAAAATGAATCCAATTTTTAAAATCTAGTAACAGTAAGCAATGAGAAGATCTTTGGGGATGCTGCTATGCTTTGGATTAATGTGCTGCTCCTATATCCATATGCTACAGGCTTGGTCCTCAGCTGATTAGCTTCTTGGAAGTGACAGAATTCTTAAGAGGCAATGGGTGGTGGTGGCACATACCTTTAATCCCAGCAATCAGGAGACAGAGGCAGGTGGATATCTGTGAGTTTGAGGCCAGCCTGGTCTACATAGTGAGTTGCAGGACAGCCAGGGCTACACAAAAACACTGTCTCCAAAAAAAAAAAAAAAAGAAAAAAAAAAAACTTTAAAAGAGAAATTTTAAGAAATTTTTAAGAAGTATGTCCTGGTGTGAGGTCTTCAGGTTACTGGGCATGCTCTTGAAGAGCACAGTGTTATTCCAACCTCATCTTCTTTGCCTCTTTCATTCCAGGCCAGGCCAGTAGTTGAGTGGTTCCATTCTACCACAAAATCACACACTGCCTAACAAAGACCCGAGGAAATGTGGCTGATTGGTCAGTCAGTCATGAACCAGCCTACAACAAACAGGAACCCAAAAGCTTTCTCTTTGTAACTTGATTATTGCAGGTACTTGTTATCACAATGGAGAGACATGCCAGAGGTTATTATACACAGCAACCATGAGACAAAGAAAATTGGCCTTCTCATATGGCAAACACCTAAACTCTCAGTGAACTTCACCTTTAATGAGCTAGTGGTGAAGATATAGTGGCTTAATATTTAATCAGTTTTCAGGAGTGCCCTATCTTAAAAGACATGACAATCTTGGCCATCCACTAGATGCCATCATTTAAGTATTTCCTGACCGCTGTGCTACAATCTTCAGAGGCCTATGAACAGAACAGTGACCTGAGGAACAATATGAAAATGAACCATTTTCATCATGCAAGTAAGACTCCAAGGGCTACAGAGTTCAGATGAGCTGTCCATGTACTGGAGTGAGGACCGAGGCCAGAAAACTTCAGGCAAGCTGGCCACTGTGCCATTACCTACCAACGGATCTGAGGAGATTCTCATCAAATCCCTAGTCTGACTTCTCAGGCCAAGTCAAGAGAGATTTCTTCATGTATTTGGAAGAGAAAATAATAAAGTCTGTCTTCAGCCAATAGTAAAAATAGCAAATAAAAACCAATGGTCTCAGGATCTTTTTATTTTTATTTATTTATTTATGTATGTATTTATTCATTTGCTTATTTTGTTTTTTACTGTTGTAGTGCCAGGGCTGGAACCTAGCACTGGTGACCTCTCTCATACAGGCCGTGAGCCCAGCCAGAAATGCAGACAATAAATCATGAGGAAACTAAAAATCATTTTACAATGAAGTGAGCTGTTTCACAGAGCAGATACTTCCATCCATTTAAGGACGCGGAGGGTCCCTTCTTACAAGTGACCAAAAGACTGTTTGCTGGGTGACCGATGTGCTGTCTTTCAGAAACTAACGCTGGCTTAGTACAAGCCACAGTGACACTACAGGCGCCTTACAAACTCCCGTGAATCAGCGTCTAACCATTCCCTCACCACAGATACGTGGTCAACTGTGCTCTGCTGCTTATTCTGGAAAGAATATTAGTGACAGCTCAGGAGTCAGTTGATAGCTGCAGAATGGCTGGCTGTTGGGGAATGCCTGCCTGATTTCCATCTGCAGACAGTCTTGGAGCTACTAAAGAAGACAGCTTCCTTCTTCTTAAGGAGCTATCGTTGCTTTGGTTCATGGCTTAAAAGGGACTTGAAACAGTCAAAGTATTAAGAATAGCACAGAAGGCAGCGGGCAGTATGGCTCACACTGACTACACCTCTTGAGCCTTTTTCTACCCTAAACTAGAACTGACAACAAATTCAAAGTCAAAGCTCCGAGCTTCAGATTTTCGTCATTTTTAGCCATCTCTGTGCCAGTCTCCAGAAGACAAAGAACTCTGATTTCAGGATTCCAGCCAACATTAATTCTGGGAAGTCACAGTTTGTGTGCCAAATAGTAATCATTTTGTTTTATAAACTGAATACAATATCCCGAATTAATACTTGTCACAAACCATTACATGCAGCTGCATCAGGCCCCCATGCCCAAAATGGGTATCTTAAAATTTAAAAATCTAAAACAAACTGTTGAAGTTTCCTATCTTCTCAACTCATTTCTGAAACATGGAGTCTGTTAAAATCAAGACAATAGCCCCATCGACCACAGTCAAATGAGCCAGCACGAAATGAAAACATAACTTAGGAGAAAAAAACCCTGGCTTTTCCCCCAGCTTAAAAATATGAAAATGTCTGTTGTTTGGCCTAAGGGGGGAAAAATACAAGGGATCTAAAAAAAAAAATCAGATACAAGATGAACCACAAAGTGCAGATCAGTCACGTGCAGTCCCGTCTCTCTGGCAGCTCGTGTCGCAGAGTAATTCTGTGAAGGCTTTACGGAAAGGTCACTGCTGCGTTTCTATAATATCAGCATCTATGCTAGCATACAGAGATTCCCCCCAAGAGTCTGAAATATTAGAAAAGCCTAAAGTTATTAAGATTTCGGCATGACTCAACTAAGTTTTCTACAAATATTACAACCATTTTCACATCAGATAAGCAGTGGGAGATAAAAATGGGGCTCATAAAGATAAAATCAGGAAAACAGCTTCGCTGCTTATTAGTTCTAAGAGAGCAATTTTAAAAGCATCCCAACACTGTGAAGGGTCATTAAACGGTGCATTCTGTATTGACACTTTCCCTTTACAAAGGAACGAGATGGAAACAAAGGTTAAGGTCTCCGGAGATAGCAAAATGAGCTAAAGTTCTTCACATAAAGTCTAATGCAAGTGCCAATAATACCTTTGGTGATGTTCACAGTTGCTCTTCTCTCCTGAGATTCACCTGGGCAACCCGAGTGATAGTTTAGGTGGAATCATGTCCAATCTGTGGGTTCATGACCCCGAGTTTGCCATCTTAAGTTTTCTAATTTTTCTAGGAAAATTGTAAAACACATCCAATATGATCAGGAAGACAAAGCCTGGTGTTTGGCAGTATGTGAAATTCATTGTCACATGTTTTTCATTGTTTGTTTTCACCAAATAAAACCATTTTAAGTTAATTATGTGTCTGTGTGTGTGTGTGTGTTGTCTTGCAATGTATGTTCACAATGTTTGTTCAGTGTCCATGAGCATCAAATCCTCTGGAACTAGAGTTATGGATGGTTGTGAATATTATGGGTGTCACAAACGGAACCTAAGGTCCTCTGCAAAAGCATCAAGTGCTCTTATCTACTGAATCATCTCTCCAGCTATGAAATCCCACTGATAAAAGACTTGGTGGAATGCTCCCTCAACAGTGGAACATTATGATTCTTGGTGAAAGAAAGGTACTGCTTCAAGTTCATAGAGGACCCATAATCTCAACACATCTATCACCAAGCAAGATACTATTCTTTGGTTCATAGACAGGATACCTGGCAAGAGCTTTAAGGGCCTTGGCTCATAGCCAGAGGTGCAGGAAAATGACCACAGAAGTTTTTTTGGTTAGATGACATACAGGTCTCAGGAGATGTTATACTAAATAAAGAGATCCGCTCAGAAACGTTGTCCTCTGTGAAACACGGCCGCCATTTTCATCTGTTCATCCGTGCCTGCCAGCAAGACACCATCATGAGTAGAACTGCTTATTATTAACCTTCCCTCAGAGAAGAAAAGTATAGGGAAGGTTACTGGACCGTCACCTGAGAGTCGGGCTCCTCACTTCTCAAATACTTGTATGCAAATATGCTAAATTCCAATGGGCTCCTGGAATTGTGGAAGTCTCAGGACAGACTAGTGCACATGAGTAACTGAAGGGCACTTCTTCTATGCAGTTGTAAGGTAGCCGCAGGAGTCATGACTTTCTGGGGTTGGGTCACCTATGCTCCTATAGCAAGCCTTCATTTATGCTCTTTATGTAAGCCTGATAAACTTGTCAGTTTCCCAGGGTAAACCCTAATGGAATCATATTTTGGATTGTGTGGTGGATATTATAAGGGAGGGGATAGACATTGCTACATCTCCCCAAAGAAGGAGTTTTCACAATAAGGTGTGAAGGCTTGCAAGCAGAAACAATCTACAAATATGTATATTTCCAGTATTGTAAATTATAGCCAAATGATCCAAATACAGACATTCATGTTCAATAAATAAATAGGGGAAATGTCTACTCTAAACTCCAGGATAATTCCAAACACCTGCTAATTATGGTATCTCATAATTCCAGGACACAGGAAATTAGTTTAATGCAAAAATGCACTCAAATGAAAAAGAACCAATTCAAGACCTGGCTTACCTAGCTACTGTGGAAACACAGAAAAGCCTACAAACCATACTGGAAGAGTTTTTCTACCAGAAACAGATACACCCACAAATTTATACAGAAGAGGGTTCCAAGGTAGAAGGGATGATGAACAGAAAGGACGCTCCTCCGCACAACTTCAGAACCATCCCAGGCACTCCCATTGTCTTAGCAACAGTACAACATCCTGACAGCCCTGACTAGTGTTGAATTTGGGCATGGCCATACCATCACGGAATTTATCTGCTGACTCATCAGCTCCAAGTCGCCACACTTGAACCAGTCTTTGCAGACCCCCTCCCCCACACTAAGAAAACTAGATGAGAAGAAAAACTACACGGTGCTCTTCCTGAATCTAAAGTTAAGAGTCTTTGTTAGTCATATTATCTTGAAGCTTCGGCCAGAAAAGCTGATTAAGTGAGTCACCCAGAGAAGCAACTGTCTTCTGGAACAGTAATGTATTTAACTGCTTTGCTGACAAAGGGGAAACCCAAGGAGCTATTTCTCTATCTCAGTAATAAGCATACATACATTTTAAGATAAATTTATTATACTAAAAAATCTAAACAGTCTTCTACCTTGCTTATGAATTCTAGAAATAAGAAGACTATACTATATTAAAGCGGTGGGAATATAGCTGTATTTTCCAAGGGCCACAAAAAGGAAAAAAAAAAGATAATTTAGTTTTGTCTTCATTTCAACAATGCATACCAGAGCCTGATGTTCCTCACAAAAATACCCTGAGTCAAAAATACCTAAATAACCTTGAAAATAAAAATAAAATAAATGCTCAGATAAGTCTTACTGGTCTGTTTAAAATAATGGCATTGTGAAGTGAGTATAAATTTTCCATATTTATTACAATGTCACTTTTATATTTTTTAAAATGTTCCTACCACACCCCCCCACAAAAGCTTCTTTTTCTCAATTGCTATCTTCACAGCCAATAAATGCAAAGCAATATGAATGCATAGGCTGTTTTACTGCACGGAAAACCCTATTCCTGCCTCCTGCATCATCTTTCTTAAGTGGAGCTGCATCAGACCAAAGCATGTTGATTGAATAACTGTGGGTTATTTTTGTAGTGCAACAGAGTTACTAAGTTTTCCCCAAAGCACCTAAACACAGCTATTTCAACTTGACCTAAAATTAAGCTTTGTGAAACCTTAAATAATATGAAAGCCATGCAACAATGAAGGGGCTCCCTCCTTTGACAGGAGTATTAACCTGGTGGGTGGTAAGAAGTACAGAAAAGGCCGTCTGATGGACACGCTCTAGATCTTGTATCTTCCATGTGGAAGTATGCATTTCTGTACATAGAACGTCATTGTGAAAAGTTTCAGCTGCAGCAATGAATTTTCTAATGAAGAATCAATCTTAGATAAAGACTCCCCACATGGGGAAGCAGATAAGCAACCAGCGTAAGGTTGGAAGGCAGAGATATACATTTCATAGGACAGAGAAGGTTTGCCTCTCTTCCCTGTGTCTCTGGAAGCCCATATAATGACTACCACTTTGGTTCTTTGTCCTTGAACTTAAAAGTCCTCTCCTCCATTGGGATCTAAGCCTATCTACACAATGTACTCAAAGTTAAGTAGCTTCTAGTGTCTTGCCTTGCTTCTTATTGCTTCCCCCATTGTTAGGATTTTACGCACCTGGGCTTTCCCTGGTGACTCACAGAGGCTCTCATAATTCTGCTTCTAAAGCTTTGCATATCCTATCCCATAGGGCAGTGACTGTTTCTCTGTGCACAGTTGACTCACTGCCTTCAGGTCACTGTTTAAATGTCAGTGCATCTGAGAGGTCACTCCTGGCCACTCATTAAGGACATCATGGCACCACTGGAATGTCTCTTTTTCTGGCCTATGTGTACTCTGTTTTTCTATTTAACCCACATATTCAATAAGTGGATATTATTATCCAGAAGAGCAACTTCACCTATTTTCCTTTCCATTTGTGTTTTGCCACATAAACATGCATGGCACAAAGTTGACTAACACAGTGTCTTAAATGGAACCGATGATCATCTGTTTCTGATCTTTATGCAATGGAGGAATCAATAAGGCAATGTCTCTGTGACAGTGCCCTAAAGTGTGGGTGACCCAGAGAAAGAATACAATGAAATGGAACATTAAAATACGTAGTATAAAAGAATAAAATAAGACATGAGAGTTAAAGATGAACTCTTCCTCTTCTGCTAGGTAGTTGTTTGTTAATGATTTCACTGTCCCTGTTAGTTAAGATATCATGCAGCCTTCCAGAGAAGATTGGACAAAGATCTCACACTCAGGATCTCAGATACAGCAAAGCATATACTGTGGGTGGACAATCCATCTCAAGAGACCCAACATTTTATAGGCATGTGAAGGCAGGTGAGATGACCCTCACCAGGGAAGATTAGGGCAGAAAGGCTTTGGGGAGCAACCTCAATACTGTAAAAATTCCTTTGTTCAGACATAATGCTTGATCTCCCTACTATAAAAAGGTGGGTTCAGAAACAGGTCTTTGCCACAGCCTTACAAAATCCATCTCTGGCTGTGGTCTCAGCTAGCTGATAAGCTTTTTGTGCCCCACAAAGATTTTTTTTTTTAATTTTTTTATTTTTTTCCTGGATTCTGGTTTCTGGAATAAAGTTTGCTTCTGGTTTATTATTAGACTTTGGTGGTCTGTCCCCATCTATGCACGACTCCCCTGGACCCAACAGTCAGGAAATGCAAGCATACTTCTGCTCCTTCTTTTGTTACTGGAGGTTTGATCTAGGGAATGGCTGCTTTCAGGTATGTGGTCAAGGGTGGTTTCACTGCCTAAACAACAGAATGCTAATGACTTGATGTCTCAAAGTGTTGAAGCAATTAGCTGTTCTGGTTGTCCTTGTACCATGTTAAAAAAAGTCTTTTGTTGCCTTCTTCCCCCTTCTGTGTTGGAGTATAAATGTATACAGAAAACATACTATCCTATGTTTACTGTTTTATTATTTTACTCTGTCTCTGTACTCTTTCCTTATTTTTCTGATCCCCACACCTCTACCCTAGCAAGAGAAATTTTTATTGAGGCTGGTCCCCAGCAATATACATACTGTCTCTATCCTAGTCCTCTCCTATTGGAAGGCTAGCTTCTGATCACATAGGGTCAAGGATGGGAGCCATGGTGTTAGAATATGGCTACTCTCAGAGGTTTGAATGGATTCTGTTGAGGTTAAAGAAGTGAGATATGACTGTTATTTGAGATAAATGGAATCCCTAAGTGTACAGAGGCTTTTGTGCCATCCCCCTTTCATCCAGCCCTTACAGAAATGAACTACTTGTTCCAGTCAGTGGTAAAGATGCAGCCCTTCTGCTCTGCCTCTCTCTGTGCATGGCAGTGTATTACTACAAGAGCTACACAGATGTCCCTTCCCTGTGGTATGCTCCTTTGCATGCTTCTGCAGCTCCTCCCATTAACACAGGGAGACTATTTCTATACATGGGTTTATATATGTGCTCAGGCATATGCCCTACTTAGAAGCATGCCAGGTCCACTGGAGCATCCTTGTTTGCTTTTGTTTGGAACCCTGTAGACTGTGGAAGTCTATAGCCTCAATTATTCAATAATCTCATCACAACTATGGTCCCAAATCTGTGAACAAGGCCACCTCTTGTCATCTATTCCTTGTTGAATTAGGTCTGAATAGCCAAGTCACCTAACCAACTAACCAAGTTATGAAAGAAAAGAAAAACATGACTGTTTTTTAAGTCCATACAACTTTAGAGTATTTTGTTTTGCTGGAAAAGTGAGCTTATGTATCTTCAAGAACAAGGAAGAACAAAAAGAGAGATTTCTATAGACTCTACAAGTTGGAAACCCGTTCTCATCAGGTTATACAGAATGATATGATTAAGGAATACAAAGAAGATCCAAGCTGGGTATGGTGACACATGCCTGTAATCCCAGTACTTGTATTCAGGAGATGCAACCACGAGGGTCCAAGGTCATCCCCACGATGTAGCAAATATAAGGCTAGAATGGATTGCATATAACCCCATCCCAAGGCAAATGAAGAAAAAAAAAACGAAGATCCAGAAAAGGAGAAGGGGTATCCAGGAAGGGGGATGTGCGAGTAGAAATGAGCAAAATGACTCTGGCAGAAATGTAGGAATAGAGAATATTATAATTCAATCAGGTAGCAGTGTTTTTTTTTTTTTTTTCCAAGCAAGCACATAAAACTATAATATCACCTTTCGGATGACACTAATTACTATGACCATACACCTGTTCACTTCAGCATGAGCAGTCTGACAGAGAAAGACCCCAGTCTTCTTTATCTGTGACCCCTCCTCCATTCTCTACATCCTGTGCCTAGCAGGAACAGGCGCTTGAGCAGGCAACTAGAGAATATCAAAGAGAGAAGTAAATAATTGAATGAGCAAAGAAATGGTGGCCATTATTCCGCCATGGAAACAAAGCCACATGTCTACATCCCATTCTCAATTCTATTTGATGCCAGGCTTTGTGTTTTCCCAAGTTATTTTTATTAATGGATTCTCCTTTCTCCCAAGTAACGAGCAAGGGGAAGACCATGAGTTTTCAAGAGTGACGCAGGCTCTGAGTGAGGGCATCTGGATTCTATCACAGCATTCTGTAGCAGGGAATATCTAGTGGCAATTTATAGCACTTAGCTGCACTTTTTGTTGTTATTTAACTTGAGGATCTGATATTGTTGGTAAACCACTCGCTACATAAATAACACAATCATGGAACAGTTACTGAAAGTGTAGTGTGTTTAACGTTTCAATGTCATTTTTTCTTTAAATTAAAAAAGTAATTATTTTCTCTCTCTTTCGCTGTGTGTGTGTGCATGCACGCGCGCATGTGTGTGTGTGGTATGAGGGTAAGGAATGCATGTATGCTACTGCATATATATTGGTCAGAACACAACTTTATGAAGTCAGTTCTCTCCTTTCACCTTTACATAGGTTCATGAAATCAAACTCAGATCTTCAACCTTGTGTCATCAGGTGACAATGTCTTTACCCACAGTCCCAACAGTCTGCCAACGTTCCCAAATAAACCAAGTCAGAAGGAAAGTCATACATTTTCTATATACAGTTTTCTAGGAAGCCTAGGTTTCAACTCATCTTCAATTTAATTAAGGAGAGGCATTCACATCAACATTTCAAACTAAATAGACAATCAGTTTAAATATGAGTCTATACTTCCTGAGTAGAATTTAGGCACTAAGATATTATGTGGTAAACATAAGAGTAATACATTTCAGAATTCAGTTTCATTTTAACATCTATTTAGCATCAGTGTTCAAATGTGTTACTCTGAAATTCTCTTAGACCAGAGCATCCTATCATTTATACCTAATAAGCTATGGATTATTTTGAATACACTAGTGTGGCCAGCCTAATGCACATGGTTCACAGCTAAAAGAACACTAATCCAAAATATGTTATTTTACAGGCATCTGACTTAGTAATTTCCAGATTCGTAGCCATGTTTGAAAGTGTTAAAACTGCAGTGTCTCTCTAGCCTAACCTGAAGAAAGTGGCCTTGGGACGGATTTGCATATGATGGAGGAAACTGAGGCCCCAAGGAATTGTATCACAGAGTCACTGAACAGTGGAGCCTGAATTTAAACAGGGCTGACTGGGATGAGGATACCGGGGTGATGAAACTCTGACTTCTGCTACAAAATTTAACAGGTCCTTTACAAAGGAAAGTTCCTGGGAAAGTCAGAGACGTGATTTAATATGAGAAATTATTCCAGAGAAACTTTCAAAACAGCATCTATTATGGAAAATGTGATATGCCTCTTTTTTTTTTTTTTTTTTTTTTTTTTTTCATCCCATGGGACAGCTGTCTCTTTACCCTAGCTCAAAGTCCTTTGCTGAACCATTGCAAAGTATGCCTCTGGGCCTTTTGTGATCAAGAATGCATGGCAGTCTGTGAACACCCTCCTACAGCACCACCTTCTGTGGAGGTTGAAGACATTCTAATGGCTGCTTTTACTGCGGCGTGATCACTGAGAACCTACCAGTGTTTCCTCCACTTTATTATCTTTACACGGACTGAAATCACATTAAGGCAAAGGGGAACAAAGACAAGAACTATTGAAATGCATGTCAGGGTCACAGAATCGAAAGGTCAAACCACAGCAAAGGTGCTGGACCACACTGGACACTCAAGCAAGGCACCAGGGCTTCTCTGTCAGTGTGTCAGTGATTTTAAATCCTAGAGAGAATGCCTTGCTGGCACTAATGCCAACTAAGAAGGGATGAGGACCGCACTGATACTGGACAGATTCTGGCTTCCCTTCCTGTCTTTAGTGCCCCATCTCTCCCACCCACTTCATTTCTCAGGCCAGCAAAGAACACGACATCCTTGCCTTCTTCCCCTCAACTAGGAGATGTGAGAGGAAAAGCCAGTGTCTGGGTCCATTACTAGTAATCTTGACTTTGACAGGACAAAGAGGGCACCAGAGGGCTTTCAAATGCAGTGAGTCTCCTTCCTGTGGGCCAGAAGGTCAGTTGGTGTGGGAGGTCCTTTTATCTATGTGTTGCTTTTATTGGTTAATGAATAAAGAAACTGGCTTGGCCTGATAGGGTAGAGCAGAGTTAGACGGGGAGAACTCAACTGGATGCTGGGAGGAAGAAGGCAGAGTCAGAGAGAAGCCATGGAGCCACTGGAGATAGATAGATGCTGGGAACTTTACCAGGTAAGCCACAGCCACGTGGCGCTATACAGATTAATAGAAAAGGGTTAAATTAAAATAAGAGTTAGCCAATAAGAAGCTAGTGCTGATGGGCCAAGCAGTGCTTTAATTAATACAGTTTCTGTGTGATTATTCTGGGGTTGGGCAGTCGGGAACCAACAAGTGGCCTCCTACTAGAGTCAGTGGCCCACTCAGAAATTCTCTGAAGATATGACCTAGGTTGCTAAATAACTGGTACCCCTAGAAGTCCCACAGTGTCTGGATAATGCTAATATAAGGGCACAGAAATCTCTTGGCTTCTCCTGGCTCCCAGCAGCTAATGAAGTTGGTCTTCATCTCAGCTGGGTTTTAAATGCTTTGCCATCTGCACCATATAAAAGGAAGGCTGGCAAGTCAGTCAGCTTGCACCAGCAAAACACAGGGACCCCTCGAAACCTCCTACAGCAGGGCAGAGCACAATAAACTGGCAAAGCCCCAAGATGAAGCACCGCGGGGTCGTCAAACACAGAGCTTTCAAAAAGCTTCTCACAATAAGGAATGTGTGAGATCAGTGACATCAGTGTAAAGATATCATGTGATATGTGATACCAACTAGGCAGAAGGATGCCCAGAAACAAAACTCAGTAGCTTTTCAAATATTCCAGTAGCAACCCTGGTTTTCAACTCGGCAAAGATTTCTTATCAAGTTCTTCCTTTCTGTGCTTTCTCAAATATATTTTAGAAAGTATTTTTATTAAGTCAGTATTTGATATTGAGGTACAAGGTGATATTCTAAATCATATATACTTTTTAAGTGAAATCGTGTTTGGATAATAAAATGCAAATTTTCCTAATTGATTACTAAAATGACAATGAACTCCTAGAAAATATCTTTTAAAAAAATCAACCCTTGGATTTGTTGTAGTCTCTAATTTCTGCTTCACCTATTTGCCAGTCACTTTTTCTATTTCCCCAGTCCCAATCATCTCCCTACGTTACAACCCTATCTAACCTCTGATGTCTGGCTCAAAGGTACTTCCCTCTTCAAATTCTCTAGTTCTCCTTTTCCCTAAGTCCCATAGTGCTCTCTCCCCGCCTCTTTCTGGCACTATAATTATTTTGAGCTCACATTCATGTCTGAAATAATTTTGGGGTGCATTGGAGAGAGAATCATTTTCACATGCTGTCTATAACTCCCCAAACAAAAGGTAATACTAAATATATACTTACAGATAAGAGAAAAAAGACAAAATATACAGATTAAAAAATAAATCAAGAAGAGATTCGTTTGATTTTAGGTTGAATTCTGCAGTCTGTCCTTAGGGATTTTCTTGTCCTCTAATCAGAGAACAAACATCAAAATTTGTCTGGTTTTATAAAGCTATTAGCCATCTTGTTCAACAGGCATCAAGTGAGTGAGAGACCCCGTGGAAGTCAGGCCAACTAAGGACACATCCGCTGCCATCTGGTGCTCATAGTGATTACTCAATTACTGCCTGAGACAACAGTGGAAGCCCTGCTATCACATCAGCCAGCTGTGGGAGTCTAGGCAGCTTCCTCTGGCTGGAATTAAGAAGTACTAGGTACTTGTTAGAGTGGTTTCAGTAAGTGTCATGAAAAGTCACCAGTGCATGAAATAAACATGGGCAAATTAACAAGCAAGGGTCCTTGCTTGACTCTTTGCTTCATGTGCAATCTTAAAACTACATAGACAAGTATTTTTATATGCATTTCTTGAGTAAAAATACTTGCAAGCTTGGATTCTGGGTGCCCTGTCTAAGTAATACACACCTTCATGGATCAGGTCATTGTTTTAAATGCAGTTGGAAACCATGTATATTATTAGTTTTCTGTTGCTATCATAAAACACCATGATTAAAGCAACTCGTAAAGGAAGGGTTTGTTTGGCTTTCAGTTCCAGAAGGATGAGAGTCCTTCATGGGAAAGGGTGGCAACAGGCAACAGACACTGTAGGAGGAGGCCGCTTGTTTGTCCCAGCCACCCAGAACCAAAATAACCACACAGAAACTGTATTAATTAAATCATTGCTTGGCCCATTAGCTCTAGTTTCTTATTGGCTAACTCTTACATCTTAATTTAACCCATCTCCATTAATCTGTGTATTGCCACAGGGCTGTGGCTTACTGGCAAGATTCTAACCAGCATCCATCTCAGGAGGAGGATACATGGCTTCTTCCTGACTCTCCCTCCTTTCTCCTAGCATGCCATTTAGTTTTCCCGACCTACCTAAGTTCTGCCCTATCAGCAGGCCAAGGCAGTTTCTTTATTCATTAACCAATGAAAGCAACACATAGACAGAAGGGCCTCCCACACCAAGACACTGTAGTTCAAGTCCAAGCTGAGGGCTCACATCTGGAACCAAAAGCAAGAAACAGAGGAAATGGAGGGTGTGTTTGTCTTTTCGTTCGTTCTCAAAGCCAGCTTCCAGTGATACATTTCCTCCAACAAAGCCACACCTCTTAAGGCTCTCCAAACAGTGCCATCAACTTGGGTCCAAGATTGAAACATTTGAGCCAGTGGAGGATGTTCTCATTCAAACCTCTGCCTATGAAAATGCCAATAGCAACTCTTTCTCAGTCTGAGTGCAATGAAATCCAGCATAAGAATGGCCAACCCCTTCCTTGCTTCACAGAGCATTTAAGCTCATAGGAGGTTACCAGCACGTATTAAAGACTTGCAGCTCCCAAGCCACATTCCTCCTGTGCTAGGGAGCAAAGCTGTGAGTGGGGCAGTCTGTAAGCCTGTAATCATTTGTTCTCACTCGAAGCATGTTTCCGTTCTCAATATTCAAATCGTCCAGAAGGCAAGATAGAAATATTTGCTCTGAATGGCTGTGATATTTAAGTGAATAAAAATAGCACCGGGTGACCTTCTGAGGCAGTGGGCATGTGGTGGGTGGACAGGGTCATTCACGCACTGAACCTAAGAGGTCTTCACCTCGTTTGTTCATTCTAGGGAAACCTCGGATACAAGAGGGAAAGAAGCCTGAGAATACACCTTTCAGGAAGCAGCTCGATTATTCCCCAACAGCTGTCTGCCCTGTGTGCCACTGCACTAAGTACATTGGGTCCATTCCTCTGAATGTCTTCTGAAAACCAGAATTATATAGAAAAGGCAAGATGGTCAGTCAAGGAAAGCTATTTGTATGATACCCCTCCGCTGCCCTGAAGACAGAACCTATGAGGCAGAGGAGAAGCCCTTATGGAGAGGAGTGGCTGCTGTCACCAGGTAGCCCAGCAGGGTATGAAAGAACAGAGGAAAAGCCCAAGGCACAGTTCTTAGGACAGAACAGAGCTTCCCTTTAAGATTTTTCGTGATTATAGATAGAACTACCCATTTTAAATGTGTATTAACAAAACTCAGTGGAAGTGGCTTTACCGTTCTCAGTCAGACACATACAACACTCACAAAGAGTTATAATTACATGCTTCTTTTTGAGGCAGGCTTGTTACACACAAAGCTGAAACTGGCCTCCAACTTGCAATCCTCCTGCCTCTAACTCCGCAGTACCAGGGTTACAGATGGGCACGACGATGTGTGCATCATATATGCAATCTGTAACATGTATTTACAGGTATAAGTTGAAAGGTTCAGAATCTCATTATGTAGAGGGCAAAGGTCATGTCCCATCTCTGTCTCAGAAGTAAGGCACTCTTCTTTTTTTGTTTTTTTTTTTTTCTTAAGAGAAAGCCTGGCCTGAGTTCTCTCTTTCATCTTTCTTTTGCATTCCGCTCTTGCCTGATACAAATCAGAAGGATCACAGTTGCTGCCCTGACAAGACGGCCTACAGGAAACACTTCTTATAAGAACTGCCTGATTTCAAGAAACCACCACACTACAAAAGTCAAAGGGGCCAGGAGTCCAAGGGAAGTATGTGTACCTGTTCCTCTGACATTTAACATGCCCACTCCTCTTTGCAGAGAACAGCAGCAATGAAATGCTGGCGTGGAGCAGAAACCATGAAATAAAAATTTCATTCCTTGCAATACTATAAGAATGGCAGGCACTCTTCCTTCTACCTCTTCTCTCCTGAGCTCCTAAGGACTTTAACCTCTGTAGCTCTCTGTACCTGACAGTTTTTCATTCAGCCTGGGGTGAGTCTGTATCACCCTTTCGTAGGCTGTTGCCAAACCTCCAAATTAAGAACTCAGATCAGTTTTCCTGGGACTCTTCCTGCAATCCATACCCAGAAGGCCAACAGCAGTTCTGCCATGCCACCTGATTAAAGCCTGTCACTGACAGTCCTGCACAAGGTAGAAACCCATATTTAGTAACACAGTTTGACAGACTTGCGTAGACTTACTCCAGCCTCTCTCTCTCTCTCTCTCTCTCTCTCTCTCTCTCACACACACACACACACACACACACACACACACACACAATACCACCACCTCCACCATTTGTTTGAATGACATTAACCTCCAAATAAAATATTCTATTGCCTTCTTTGCTTTTTTGAATTCTTACCCATCATCTATGGGCATTGTTGATTCTGGGAGAAGCTTTCTCAACACATACACACGTTCTGGAACCACACTGCCAAACTGAAATGACAGGCACAGTTTCTGAGGGCTATGTTATCATTAGCAAGTAATTTAATGTCTCTGTGCCTCGGTCTCGTGTTAGTACGATGGGAATAATCATCGTCCCTAATTCAGCAGACCTGCTTTGAGGATGATAAAATCTGGTATATGAATGATTTAGGAGTCTGATGTCTTGTGAAAGTCACACTGTCTTCAGTCTGGTGATCATTCACCCCTGATGCTTTTTAAATGCGACTCTATCCTCACTATTCCTAGGTACTACTTGATGGGGGGTCTTATATTCAGTGCATTATTTTTTTTTTCAGAGGATTAAGGTCAGCTAACGATTCCTACCTTCCTGTAGAGTTTCCAGCTTTCTTGGAACTGTCTGAACACATTTCTCCCTAGAACCCCAAAGCCTTTCTTAAAAACAAAATATAGAAATCACCCGCTAGCCGGCTGGCACACGCCTTTAATCCCAATACTCGGGAGGCAGAGGCAGACAGATTTCTGTGAGTGCAAAGCCAACCCAGTCCACAGAGCAAGTTCCAGGACAGTCAGGGCTCCACAAAGAAACCTTGTCTTGAAAAACAAAACAAAAACAGAAAAGAAAAAAAAAAGAAATCACCAGTTATATATCCAAGAGAAGCAAAACGAAAAGGAAGAAACAATCTCTATCGCCAGCACTCACAGGAAAGTCAAGTTGAACACTAACAGTGATCCAGCTAAGGAGACTGCTATTTGAACCAAGGGACAAGTGGGTCTTGGCTGAAGTCGAAAAAGCTTTCTCCTTATTCCAATTTTTTCTCACTAACAAATTTGACACAACTACTCCACACATTCAGGAGCAGAACATGCTCAAACAAAATCTGAGTCTTGGCATCTAAACACACTTGCTTTGCTCCCAAGGACAAAGGGAGTGCAAAACTTCCCAGAGAACAAGTCTAAAGCAGTGCTCCAAGCTTGTATTAATGTGTCAAGGAATGGGGGAGGGGGATTCTAAGAAAAGAGGAGGCCACAAGGACAGAGACACAGAATATTAACAGTGCAAGATCTGCAGCGACTGTAACATCTTGGTAGGTATCAGTATCTCAAGGTTTCGCAGAACCTTGCTGCAAAAAGTTGTGTTAAATTTTTTCATATGCATTAAGCCAAATCTGGAGCATGAATAATAAAAACCCAGAGACAGATATTGGGGTTCAACCTGAAGATCAGAAAAGTAAAGCAGCCAGCCACTGGTTCTTACCTCTACCTCAGTCTGAAAATGGTGATCCTGCCTCCAGGAATCCTCAGAATGAGACTGTAAGTGAAAGCTGTCTCCTCCTGTCTTACATTCTTCTCTAGTGCTGGGAATAAAGGCATGCACCACTATTGCCACAGCTTCTATGACAAGTAGTGTGGCTACTGGGATTAAAGTTGGATGTCACCACTGCCCAGTCTGTATCGCTAACCAATGTGACTATTTTACTCTCTGATCTTCAGGCAAGCTTTATTTATTAAAATACAAATAAAATATTACTACAAAAATCACATTGCTCTAAAATCCAGTGTGTCCATGTCCTAGAGACCTGGCTAACTTAGTTACCCTACACTGTGACCTGTGCCAATTGGCACAAACATTAGAAAGAATGTCATAGCATTTGGCATCTCAGCAACCCTCCTTGGAAGAACCTCACTGGTCCAGGAAATAGTCTATGCAAGAAGTATTACTTTCACATGATTCACAGAATTCAAGAATAGTTTCTGGAGGTAAGTAATCCAGACAAGCATCATCCTAATTATTAGAAACACTGAACTATGGACGCACATAAGTACACATAATAACACTGACAGTCCGTATCTCCTGAAACAGTAAACCTAAATGCAAAGGAAAAACTAATACTCAGGAGTCATATGCAATCTTTGTTACTAGACAGCTCAGAACCAGAGCTCTTTGTGAATTAAAACTGTGGATCTGAGAAAAGGTCCATAATTCCCTTGGATCTCAGCTTCCTTCACTGTTGGTGATAAAACACTGGCTACTGATGGGGTTGTGAGACAGTGAAAGCAATAATCAGGTACCTGGGACGGGGCTAGCAAAACAACCATAATAGTTTCTTTTCCCCAAATAGTACAGCTGAGCCTGGGGAAACACAGTACAGTCAGGGATCTGCTTTTAAATAACTCATCAAGTAGATACCCCGAGATAGCGACCATCTATCTCCCTTTGGGAGAAACAGAGACAAGTCCTCAGAGACATGTGAATCCAAAGCTAGGTAATTATATCCCACCCAATATGGAGACTAGAGACTAGAAACCTGAGACTAGAATCTCCAATTCTCTTTTTCTTAGCTGCTGGCTAATAGTGCTTCCCCTATGGTAAACGATAAACTAATTTCTATGGTGAATCACGAAAATCTGCAGAGGAAAACTCTCTGTGAATAGAGTACAAGGATTCTATTTTATATTTCAGTGGGAATCTGGATGACCTTCATTGGCTGTTCTACTCTAGTCTGGAACCAAACAATGATTCATCAGAAAATCATTTGCATCATTTGGAAACATCTTGAAGGCTAAAGATGGCCACTTACTATGTTCTCACCACACAGAGACTCAATGCTTGAGTGGAAAGAGTCCTATTTCTTGAGATGTGTCCAATTATTTGGCTCCAATCCAAGTATATAATAATAATCAGGCTACAAAACCTTATTAACCGTAAGTAAAGAACACAAGCTTTGAATCACCCAGGTAATAGAGGACATTCATATTACTTCATTTAAAAAAACATTATGAGTAGGAGACAAAGCAGAGGTCCTAGCACTTGAATTAATTAAAACATATCTGCAAGAGCTGATGTGCTGCTCAGCAGAGGAGGAATTATTTATCGTGTGCCAAGTCCTGGGACTTACAAAGATAAAAAATAAAATAAAAATAGAAAATTTTAAACAAAGAGGAAGAATACAAGTCGTAAATGCTATATACAAACAAATGAGAACAGCATTCATTAGGAAGACATGGGATACGTTTAACAACACAGATGAAACTCAAATGCACTCCACTAAGTCTGACTGGATGTGCACTGTGTAATTCCCTTTATATGACAGTCTGGGGAAAACAAAGCCGAGGATGATAAAGACTGGAGCAGTGGTTCCCAGGAAGTAGTGAACACAGGAGGAGCCGATGGGAAGGCTCTGCTGTGGTGAACTGCTCTGTGTCCTTAGAGCAGCAGAGGCTGGAGGACACAACACACTCGTCAAAACACGTGTAACTGATATGAAAACATGAGCACAGCTATCTGCACATTTAAAAACGAATCTCCGAATGGGAGAAAGTGATCCACTGATTAACAACCATCAGATTTAACAGGGCATTGAGCTGCCATAGACAGGTGGTTTATCTTGAACAGAAGCCGAAGAAACTTTCAGGAGAACACACTTTCTATAACTCGTGTATGAACAATGCCTTGTCTCCTGAAACCTCCGTTCCATTCTTCCTCAGTTAGAGGGGCCACAAAGCTTAACACTAAACTGTGAGCCATCTTCCTTCTGATGCCACTGTAGACAATCAAACTGTAAGAGTGGATCGGAAGGAATAGCAACAGCTGTGTGTCGTGAACTCAAAAGCCAAGGAGTGACCTCACCATTGCTCCTTGTCTGTCATTTCTGGCCATTTTGAAAGCATCCCAATCCTTATATTAAATCCTCTCTCCTGGAAACACCAAGAGTGGTCTCTTTTCTTGCTTTCATCTATCTCTACTAAGATAAATGCCACTTTAAAATGCCCCATGCCTTGGTCCCCAACAGTAAAATAATCCATGAGTCAGAAACATTCCATGGACAAGGCTCTTTGATTTACTAGGTTTTTCCATGGTTACCCACTCTTATCTTGAAATGATGACTCAAGTCAATTTAGCAAGGTATCTTTTACAGTGGCAGCTTCAGGGTCATATACGTAACAGTAGTAGCACCCTTAGCGCCAGAAACAATCCTGGGAGCCTCAGCAAAGGCTCAGGATTGCACTTTTTCATTCTTACCAGTCAGGTCTGGATACTCTGTCTACTCCCAAGTCAAGAACACTCTATTCCCAGCTCATGAAAACAAAACATAAAACCCTTCATCTACTAGTCAACTGTCAGCAAATTCATAGGGTTTCTGTTGTCTATTACATGATGCTTTAAATCATGTATCATTCCTTCTCCATTAGCATGTAACTAGATTAGTTAAATTTCAAATAAGCACTGTAGACTTGTTTAAAGAAGAAATTTCCCATGAGGCTTGGCAAGCGTAGCCTGCAGTCTTAGGAATAAACCTCATTTTGGGATGCCTAGGGACAGAGCAGACTGCATTGTGACATCTCCTGGGATGATCTGCGAGCAAATTCAACCCCTTTGCCTACCTGCTCGGATGCTTACATTAGCAGAACATTTTAGACATTCTGTGTGACAACAGGTTTCAAAGGGAAAGCACTCCACAAGGACAAGGATAACCAATGCAGGGCGAAAATGCCTTGTCCAGGAGGTACCCAGTGTGTGTTCCCTAAGGAAAGAGTAAGATTTAGGTGCAAACTGGGTTGTATGGGAGAGTTTGCATGAAGTAGACGCCATTGCCTATAAAGTTGGAGCTTCTGGAGCGGGGGGGGTGGGGGGGTGGGGGGGTGGAAGTTGAAAGGTGGCCCCTTACACCACTGACTTTTGTTAAGAGAGCCTATATACTCTGTCATAAAAGCCTTCCTTCTCTGGCTCTCAGACCCAGGGATCCCTGAGATGCTATGGGGGAAGAGCTTGTGAGTAGAACCTCCCACCCCTAGGGAGTGAATTATCTTGTTTAGGGATGGCCAGCATACTAGGAATGCATCTTGTTTCATCACAATCTTCTTATAGTCTTTGGAAATTCCTCCAGTCTTCCAGTTCCAAATGTTTAATGGTTATCCTCGGAAGGCATTTGCTCCAGGATTTCCACATCCGAAAAGCATCCCTTCCCCTCTTATATTCATTCATGTGACTACAAAAGATACAAACATGAACACTCGATTTCTAGAACTGTCTGCATATCCTCTTGTTTTTTTATGATGCAGGTGAGACCCTTATAGGTGGAATTCGCCTAGATATAATGCTGGCTTAGGCCAAATAATTCATTAAAGGTAAACAGGCTCGCCAAGAGGAGCCAGCAGCCTTCTGCCTCCTTCAAAGAACAGCTCTGTCTTTTCACCTGTAGTGGGCACAGAAGTGCATGAATGGTCCCCTCTCATTAAAGATGTGGCTTTCATACGTTGCACAGCCATAGGCAATGCCATTCTCCTAATATCAATAGCTTGGAAAATTGCCATTGATTATGACAGAGTAATAATTTTATTATCTTTTACTTACAGGATCAATTATACAATCAGAAGCAAGTATAGGAGTAAATGTATTCAATTCTTACCAGGAGATATATTCACTTCCAATTTAAACTCTTTGATTGTTTAATTGATTACTACAAAACTATCTAGTTAAAATTCAAGTGCACATATGAAGAACATTCAAGGCTGTGAAAAAGCATCCACCATATAATGTTTATTGGGAAAATCAGGATAAATACACATTCTATGCTTTCTCAGCTTTGAAAATATACAAATATATCTAGACATACTAGGAAAAAATACAACAAAATATGATCAATACTTACACAGAGATGTCAGAAATAGGTAAGCATTTGATTTCTTCCTTGTAGTTTTAAGTTTGCTACATGCTTTGTAACACACTGCATAGAGGTGACCAGTGAGGTAAACATCCCCGACAGAGCTGCACATCCTACACTCAGTCAATAAAATGACTCATGGATCTCCCCTGTTCTTCCTGTCCTGCCTGAAGCACAGTTTTTTTTTTTTTTACACTGGTGTGATTGCTTCAATGCTCAGAAACTGCTGTAGTGGAGCACAGGGGTGGACACCTGCCTGGGCTCCAAGGACCAGCTAAAGAACTAATTTTAGGGCTGGCCCAAAAGGGACAAAACTTACCTGTCCAGTAAATAATTTGGAGAGAGGAGGGTGATGGTTTTATGTTTCTCATGCAATTTATCCTCTTTTTACTTCTAAAAATAAAAAGTGTTTCTTTCTTCCTTCTAAGGCAATGTGTTCTGTTCTAAGAAAATTCAACTGTTTGAACATATCTTTTAACTTATTTTTATCTCCTGAAGGAATTTTTATTTGTAAAACACAAAAATGATAAAAAACTAGACAAATAAAGATCCAAATTATATACTGATTATCTTTCTCTGAACATCTCTGAAATAAGAATATGAATTGATTCCTTGTAGCTTTGCAGACTGACTTCCAAGATGCTGCTAACTTGACTAGCTATTGTATACACATGTGCCCGTATGTGCAAGTATAATTCCTATAAGATATGAGAATGATTATATAGCCATGTATATATAAAGTGTAAAAATGTATAAACACATGCTCTATAAAATTCAAAATGGCATCAAGATATATGTTACATATGTTTATCTGCAGTTTGCACGTTCAGGACACACAAATCACATACACACTCTAACTTCATACTGCCAAATTTTGCAAATTATAAAAACCACATGCATTCCCTTTTACTTTGAAACTCTCTTTAGGATGATGGTACTTCCAGAAGACCAGAGTTTGGTTCTCAGCACCCAGGTAGGGCAGCACACAGTCACTGAAACGCCATCCAGTGGCACAACTGGTACCTTATTCTGGCCTCAATAGGGACTATCAATCACACGGCACACGCATACACAGACACAGAAAGATAACCTTAAAATACACTTTAAAAACTTTCTTTAAAAAATATTATTTTTACCACTAAAACTATCACAGCCCAGTAATCTACGGGTAGTGAGAAGATGCCTTCAAAGTCAAAGGTGTTTTATCTGTTTCTTCATTTAGGGGTGATTCGAGGTGTCTGTTGTCTTTTTGTTGTACATGTCCTCTCATTACCTATAGATATTGTTTCATTAAATAAAAACAGTTTCTAAGAGAAGTAAAATGAACAGTAAAATCTAATCCCACTATGCCCCAGGCCACCTCTGCAGTGGCGAACACAGAGCACTTCTGATTCTAATCCCTCTCGCCTGCCTCTGTACAGTCAGATCAAGGATTATTGAACAGAAGTATAATATGAGACACAAGTTGAACTCAAAATCTTTTGGTAGTCACACTGAAAACAATCAGGATGTCACAGATGAATACACAACATCTCCTCAGTATACACAAGGCTTGAGTGCGATCTGTAACACACACACGCGCACACACACACACACACACACAATAGAGAAAGAGAGAGGGAAGGAGAGAGAACAGTAACAGTAAAAATTGATGTTAGTAACACATATTATTTATCCAAATATATCCAAAGTAGTATAATACAGTACAGTGTGCAACCATTATAAAAGTCTGGTATTTTAGACTGTTTTACTCATGCTGTCTAGAAGATGGTGCATATTTCACACTTAGTGCATATGTCAATTTGCCCACCACATGTCAGTGGCTCAGTAAACAAATATGGCTCATGGTTGCTTTGTTGGAAAGTTACTTCTAGAAAATATACTAAAATTCTTCATTCTTGATTTGTCAATTTAGGAACTATCTTTGACTCTATGTTATACACTGCCTCCCTTTCTGCTCTCCAATTTGACAAATATCTTTTTTTTTTTCAAAACTATGTTTTCAACAAAAACTAGAGCAGCTGTTCTTAACCCATGGGTCATGACCCCTTTGGGGGTCAAATGATCCTTTAACAGGGGTCACCTTAGACCATCTGCATACTAGATATTTACATTAGGATTATAACAAGCAAAAATCACAGTTATGAAGGAGTAATGAAAATGACTTTATGGTTGGGGGAACACTACAACACGAGGAACTGTACTTAGGGTTCACAGCATTAGGAAGGCTGAGAACCACTGGTCTGGAGCCTTGTATTTACACCTCTTTATTAGTTCACCATGTTGAAACAGTCTTAAGAAGGATAAGCAAGGGGTCCTGCCTTCTCCTTCTCTTCCATTCACACAGCACAGTTCTATCAGGAAGACTCTCTTCCAAGGCTGTATCAGTGGATACTTAAAACCGACTGCTCAACACCCCTAGAAACCTTTGAGTTAAAAAAGAGTGGGCGTTCTTACTGACACTTTTAAAAAATATGACATTCAAAGGTCTCATATACATAACTTTAGGTAAGGCTTTACCTGACCTATAAAGAAAGAGTCTTGGTTATATTTCATCACAACAGCAATACTGAAACAGATTCTAGGATTAACTCCGTATTACAGAAGCAGCTCGACAAAATTTATCTCACACTTCAAGTCCACACAGCAGGTGAATGCACTCAGTGCCACATCTGCCGCTTTAGGACACCATATCAAGATAAAGACACACTTATGAATTTCGCTACCTCATCCTTTCTAATGGAAAGTGTCTGACAAACAGCGAGTGAAGGGTGCTACCACCAGAAGGAGAATAACCTCAGAGCAATGACAAGAATTTCAAGACGCAGGAGTGATATCTAAAATGGGCTCCAAGTGCCCGTTTAATTGTCTTTCAGGCAAGCTCACATCAGACCCATTATAACAAAGCTGCAGGGGTAACCATCTTCTTTTGGTACTGAGTTCAATCCTACTTCAATGTGCAGCCATCCCCAAGGAGAAAAACCTTGGTTATGAAGCTTAGCATGTGGACCGTGTTCCATTGATTTCAACTTTGCTTTCTCCCTAAACCTTGCTAACTAACCTTTCTAACTAAATACTAAGTGTCACATCTAATCAAAGTCCCAAAGTTAAATCCTTAGGAAAATGGATTTCTGAAGAAAATCATTCTCGAGTAATTATACATGTGTTTTAGACAACATTTACATAAAAATATGAATAATGTTATTTAATTTTCCAATTCAGGAAAACAAGCTGCTAGCGCTGGGATGGTTAAAAAGATATGTTACTCAGGGGAGATGATGATACAATGTTAAATATCTGTAATGAAATATAAAGGCAACCAAAACAAGAACAGATGCCTCAGCAGATGGTGTGCAGTGTGCCTACCCAACTTTCTTGCTCCTCATTTTGGAGAGTGATAACGATGATCTCAACTAAAATTCTGTGCTTCCTAAAGCTTTCTCACAATGGTGACCCTGTTTAATCCACCGCAAAGATTGCTGAGATATGGAAAACTCTAATCTTCTAATATGATATAATTCCCCCTGCTTCTATTTCTTCCTGCTGGGAATATACATGTGATACCCGAAGATGGCGAGTCCATCCTAATCATGAGGATAAAGTCCAGGTAAGAAGGTTAGAGAATGAATCAAGACAGAGTGTGGGTTCCTTAGGTTCACCTGGCTCTTACCCCAGTTCCGCATGACCTACCTCTGACCCAGATGCGAGAATAAATATGAATCATTGTGCTAAACACCGTGGCTCAGGGCTCCCTCTGATGAGTGCCCTAACAATACTAGAACCTCGATTCTAATCCCAAGTCACAGATATACAGAAACTTCAATAACTGACCATGTCAGAAATGACATTCTCTCTTACGATACAATTTTTTTAATCTTAAAAATGAGTCCAGGGGCTGGAGAGATGGCTCAGAGAGATAGCTGCTCTTCCAGAGGTGCTGAGTTCAATTCCCAGCAACCATATGGTGGCTCACAACCATGTATAATGACATCTGGTACTTTCTTCAGTCATGCAGCTATACACGCATGCAGAACATTAAAAACATAATAAATAAATAAATCTTTTTTTTTTTTTTAAAAAAAAAGATGAGTCCAGAACCTTAACAACAACAACAACAAAACCTAGTGGTCTGACATATTTTCAAATGTAGAAAGTTAATATTGTGCTAACATCAAAATCAAGGGATGGTCCTCACAGATCTGTGCACCACCCTATAGTCCAGGGATGGACCAACTGGCCAGTATCAGGTATGTGATATGCTTTTGTAAGGAGCTCAATAGCACCGTCATTAGCAGATTGTCTAGGGCTGCTTTGGTGACAGTGACAGAGCTGAGATGTTGCAACAAAGACAGTGAGCTATATATTAACTGGCCACTTACAGAAAAAAATGTTGATTTTCAAATACATAACTATTTATGGAACAAAACCTAGGGCCATTCACACTGAGTAGATAAGTTCTATATATAACCTTATATTAGTTTAAACATTATCTTGCTCTTATATTTATGCCAAACAGGAAAAAAAACCCTAAGTTTTCAATGTTTCAATGTCTTCAAAATTATGAACAAAGAAAATGATGCCATGGAGCTGGGGAGGTAGGGGGAGAAGACTTCTTAAGGCTGCTCTGATTGGCCACGCACAGTTCAGCATCTGGCAAGTTCTCTAATGTATGAAAATTCAGGATGCCTAAAATGTCCTTCGACTGACAGTAATAAGAAATGAAATAGAGGTCCCCTGGAGAAAATCTCACCACGTGACCAGCAGGAATGAGCTCATCTCATCTCTCCTGATGCTGGGTTAGTATATCCATCTTCTGTCTGCCAATCCACACACAGTTTGAGTCATCTGAACCCATTTCTGGGAGCATCGCTGACTGGGTACTGGGGTTTCTCTCAATGAACCTCCAAATAACCCATGAGGAATTTACCATGTTCAATTGTGCTGCTGTTAAAATATTACGCAAGATTTCTACGTTTCCGTGTTAGGTATTTTCTTTTGAGTCAGGATGTTAACAATGTACTCCTGGCTGACCTGGAACTTTCTGTGTAGACTGGGCTGGCTTCAAACTTTTAACAGTCCTCCTGCTTCTGCTTCCTGAGTGCTGGGAGTGTGTCTGTGCACACTAAGCTTAGTTTGAAAAAAAAATATTTTAAGTCTTACATGACACTTAAGTTTCAAAAATTCTATTGTCTAATCTGAGACATATTTATGTTAAAATCTAAACAGTGAAAATCCTAACCTCACTGCCAAATCTAAGCTGGGAAACTGTTCCTGCTGGTTCTTGGTCTTCAGAAGCTTTTAAAGCCCAGTTTAAAATAAAAGATATAGACCCGGAATAATGGTAATCGTTTTTCTTAAGATGTAGGTCCCATTGAAATAAATAGAAACTGGTCTACAGCTACCTCACTAATTACACCGCATTTCACAGAGACCTTCACCCAAGCCCATGTAATTTCACCGGTTGGAATGTGACAAGAGCTGGGTTTCTACCAAACCCAGGTTAGAAACCGAGACTGGTACTCAGTCCCTGTGTTCTTAAGTTCAAGGACATGACTGCTTTTCTGCTCGACTATGACTATGTTTGCACCAAAAAGCCTCTGCTGGGAATTCCTAACAGGAAAGTAATTATCCTTTTCACTATGTCCTTCTAAAGCTCCCTCCTCCGAAGTGAAGCCCAGCAGGCTGGGCTTGCCAAAGAAGTGTGTCAATCTGCAAGTCTGTGTCCGAAGTTATGTGCATGTTCTCAGTCCCCAGGGCCCAGAAACATGCACATGGGCAGCTTACCACACACCCAATTATGGTCAAAAATCACATCTAAGCTCTGCCTCTAAGAGCCAGAGATGCTTTAAATGGGCAGATGGCAGGCCTAGGTTCACGTGACCTTAGCATCAAGGAAGAAGCAAAATATAACTAGAAAAGCAACGGCAGAGCTAGGAGTACCTGAGGCAGCCAGCCTGGGTAAGGAAAAAAGCATTGAGAGACAGGCACAGTACTGACCACAGTCACTGCGTCAGGGAATAGCAAGGCAACACAGGAGGGGTACGGTTTCCACAGCAGCCACACTAGGAATGAGGACCAAGAAGGGGCTGGCTGGTGGCACAGATGGCTTCCGGGTTAGGGAAGCTCAGCAGGATACAAGCCCCACCTGGCAGAGACATGGTACAGATAGGAAGGAAACTGGGGCAAGGATGGAGTGGGTGGAGTCAGGACAGGATTTGCAACTCTAAGGTGCAGAACACCCAGATAGAAACCTGCTCTCTGGAAAAGGCCACTGCTGGCTACTTATTCAAGAGCATTTCCCACAACATTGCCTGGTGATGTGAGCCGAGGGATGAGTATCAGCAAGGCTGGTGGGTCTCAAACCTATTTGCTATGTCACTCTGCCTTCCGCAGACAAAGAAAATCAATTGAATGGACAGCTATGGAAAAAGCTACTTTGAGAAACTCACTAACATAATCATAGGTGCTGGGAAGCCCCACACTCCACAGCCTTGGGGCTGAAACTAAGGAGAGCCGATGGCCTAAGACCCAGAAGCAGTATCTACGTCTTCATCCAAGTTCAAAGAACTGCGAAGTAGCAATGCTGGTGTCCAAGGACAGAGAGTGGCTACCCTGGCTCTGGCAGGGTATGTGTGCTTCTTCCATCCTATCATTCAAAAAGACTTACATTGGATTAGGTCAGTGGTTCTCGACTTACCTAATGCTGTGATCCTTTAATACAGTTCCTCCTGTGGTGACCCCAATCATAAAATTATTTTCATTGCTACTTCATAACTGTAATTTTGCTACTGTTATGAATTGTAATGTAAATATATCTGTGTTTTCTGATTTTTTTTTTTTTAGGGTTGCAGCCCTCAAATTGAGAATCACTGGATTAGACAGTGATTTCTGCTCATAGTAGGGAGCATGACCAACATCCATCTAGTTTCTTTTGGGAAGTACACACAAGACGTCCTCAGAAACCATGTTAACCAGCTGCCTGGCACCCCTTAGCCCAATCAAGCTGACACATAAAATAACCATCGTCGAGGACTTGCTCCTTAGAAGCTGGCGTGGATAGAGTATTAGAAGTCTTTCAGTTTAGTGATATATGGAGCTGTTTATGTTTATGAACCCCATTTCTCCTGTGACTCTTCTGAGGGCTAAATACAAGCCAGTATACCTGCTAACTGGGGCATCTGGTGTCAGCTTAGATAGACCTGCTTCTGCTAACTCAATGTCAATTCAAGTCTATAACACATCTTATTGAGGGTACTTGCACGTGGTTTAAATGTTAAAATGATATTATTATAAAATATTTTGGGCAAAGCACTATTGAGATTGAGTTTTACTGTTTTCCTTTTTGTCTTTTTAAGATGTAGCTAATATGAACCGAAAGGCCTATGTGGCTAACCTGCACTTTTAGAGAGTACTACCTCAGACTAAGTGTGACCGAGGCAGTGCTGTAGCCATTGATCACTTTATGCCAGTATGACCTACTTGGTAGATAGGCAATCAAGACATAGCTTGTAGGAGCTAAAGAGAAACCTGAAAGCAATCTTTCTGAGCAAACAAACAAATTAATTAATAAATCACACATAAAGAAAATGTAAGAAACTCACAAAAAAGTGCTCTACCTCTTCCCATCCCATATTTAAAGGAATTCTGTAGCCAGCAGAAGACATAATGCATAGAGCTTTGACAACCATTTTACCACTATGGGGATGTAAAACCAGGGTCATTGATTCTCGTATGGGCTTGCCATTAAAATAAGACATTCCACCTTCAAATTTTGTGTTAAGTAAAAAAGTAAATATACCTATTAGTGGTTCTGAAATATACCTATTAGAAGTCCATTTCAGGGTTAGAACGTTCACGAGGTCAGAGTAAATTCTTCTATTTGGTATACAAAACACAAAGCCAAATAACACAAATTCTAACTTGCCAAGAGAATTGCAATAAAAAGCAAATGATTTGTGTTTATGTGAGAGGTGCCAAGATTAATCATCAATGGACTGCTCCGTGTCCCAGTCTCACCATAATCATCAATGGACTGCTCCGTGTGCCCAACTGGCCACAGCATCTATTCCCAATCTCACCAACTATTCCTTTGTCCCACATCAAGAATCTACTCCTGTTGATCTGGTACATTAAAATATGACCAAATTTGGTATTCATTTCAACCAAAAAAAGAGCCTCAGAGTCAAGAGGACTTAGATGGCTTGGAAGTTGAAAAGTGCACATGTCAACCACATGAGTGTTGGCAGGGTTCAAGTGTATGCATTTCACATGTGCTTTAATCAGTATATATGTGTATATATAACATATAGGATTGTTTATATAATTTTCACAGGATTGGTGGTTACAGAATTGAGTACAAAAATCCTTTCTTCTCACAGGTCCTATCATCAGATGAATGCATCACAGAACTCTCTCCTACTGTGGGTGTACATAAGCACACAGAATTGCAGTGATGGCTCGAAGTACACAATGCGGACGTCCAGCAGACATTCCTCTCGTTTTCATAATTAGCAGAGCTGAAGCACACCCCAGTTTCCCAAGAGCCAGCACATTAATTCTGTGCCGTGAAGCAGTGATTTACACAACACAGAGATCAACGGTGTCTCCTTGTAATAAAGCAAAAGCCGAGGAAATAGAATAGTCTGGATCTGAAACGCTGTCTACAGGCCACATGTTAAAAGCTCCTAAGAGGATGTGCATGTAAAGTAAAGGAAAACCGGGCTGCAGTCCACGGCCCCAGAGAGGATAGGTAATGAGCAGGGCTTAACGAGAGGCTCATGGATTCCCCTGGGAACGGGACATAGAAGAGATCTCCTGGGTAAACTGAGATAAGGGTGGGCGTGGGAACATGCGCAGTCAGGTGAGATGGAGGAGGGTATTGAAAGAGATGTCTTCATGGGGAGGCATTTCAGGGTTAGGCCGAATCCTGGTGCCAGGGAAACTCCCAGGACAACCCCAGCTAAGACTCCTGGCAATAGTGGAGTGAGTGCCTGAACTAGCCATCTCCTGTAATCAGATTGGTGACTACCCTGTCAACCAGAGAGCTTCATCCAGTAACTGATGGAACAAATGCAGAGATCCACAGGCAAGCACTGTGGATCTCTCACACAGCGGATATCAAAGTGACCACGCCTTCAAAGTACGATGACAGATGATGGAGAAGACACACGTTGGAGAAATCAACTCTGTTCTCAGTGAGCCAGCCTCATAGGAAAATAACAGCAGCCATGGCAGCAGACAACTGTTCTAGAGCAGTTTTACTCCAGACATCTTTTACTCCAGTTATACTTCCTGTAAGGATGATGCTAAGACCATCACAAGACTGTTAATGAGACACTGTGGGTCAGCTAGAGCCGAGTGTTGAGAGACAAAGGGGATGGTGGTCCAGGACTCACAGCTATGTTGTCTCAGGCAATGGCTCCATCTGAAAGTGTTTAACTAGAACAGTTTAATGTCACCATGCATTGTGTAATTTTAAAAAGTCTTTTCAACGGTGGCATAAAAGTACAGAGAAATGTTTCCTCAGACTAAGTACAGGGCACAAATTAAGTTGCATACAATTACAAACGGATGACTATAATTCTTTATCTGTCCTCATAGTCACACCTGCTAGTTTCCTGGGGGCTGCCACAACAAATTAGTACAAACTGGCTGGCTTAAAGACAAAATAACAGACACTGATTCTCCTGCAGTTTTGAAGGCCAGATGTCCCAAGTCAAAGCAATAACCCTGACAGTCACTCTTTCTACAGAGGGGCTGAGGGAGATTCCACTCCCTGCCTTGCCAACTTTTGTCCTTGGAGACAGTTCTTGTCTTGAGGTCACATCAGTGCAATCTCTGTTTCCATCATCACATTGCCGTCCTCTCTTCCATGGGTCTTCCTGAAACTCCCCCCACCTCTCCTTATATAGACAGAGATGACTTACTTAGCACCCCACAAAGAGTAATCATTTCAAAACCCTTAATCACATGTTTTGTCAGACATGGACTGCAGGCAAAGTTTTACCTAACATGACACTTTTTGTGACTTGAACTTATGGTTCTTCCAATTAAGAAATGAAATCTATCCTCCTACTCATGATCTGGACTATCTCTGGGGCTTTCATTGGCCCTTACCTTGCAGAAAAGGTGGTCTTGTACTCTTAGTCACCTGGCTTGTTTCAAAGGAGTCCACTTCTTGTGGCTGGAGAAGGTTCAGCATTTAAGAGTACTTGTTGCTCTTCTAGAGGACCTGGGTTTCACTCCTAGCAGGCACATGGTGGTTCACAGCCTTCTGTAACTCTACTCCCAGAGGATTCAACACCCTCTTCTGACTTTCATGGGCACTGTATGCACGGGGTGCATTACATACATATAGGAAAAGCATCCATACATATAAAATACAAATAAGTGAATGAAAAACAGAAGAGCGAGCCCCTTTCCTGTCTTGTGGTCTCTTGAAACTGTGCCTCTACTATATGAACAGGCCTGGACCACTGTTCTTTGAGAGAAAGGTAACCCCACCTTCAACCCATACCAATCCTCAGGTGTATAGGAGGTGGCTCTTCCAAACAAAGCACCTACTAGCCAATGCATCAACTGGCATGCAAATGAGCCAGCTGAATCAGCTTGGCCTCTGTGCTTGACAACTAGTCAGAACCCACTCAAATTAATGAAGAACAATAGATAATGTTCAAATCCATTCGTAGAAGTACTATCATCCATTTTCCTCGCTGAAGGAACAATAACGACCACTACCGCTTACTGTCAGTTTTGAAGCCCTGCAAGACTGGGCACATACCATTCTACTGATTCAAAATGGAACTTCACTTAAGAAAAAAGTTAAAATTTTCAATGAAATAACACTCATTTTATTAATTATCACATATATCCAAAAGGTGCTGACAATACTGGCTAAACGGAAGTTCTATCAGCAACCCGAGGCTTCAGTTGAGTGTGGGCAGAAACTTTGTGCTGTATATGGCCAGTATTAGCTACTTCTCCCTGTGCCAAAATTATTTGATTTCCATCTTCGAAATTTGAAAGCACCTAATCTCAATTGGATTCATTACTGTGATTAAACTCGCTGTTAGATTAAAATTTTTCCATGACTATATCTGTTTCCTTACTAGCAGAACTAAATGGACTGGGAGTTCAAGTTTCTCAAAAATATTTTGAAAATGTCATTTTGTTCTCTGTGACATTATATGGCATTCTTTTATAGCATTTTAATTGAATTCAATTTGCAATGGGAAATGAACCCAATTCTCTTGGGGGTTTCTGGAAAATGTGGGAAAGTTCATCTCAGCAGAGAGAAAGGACAGATTCATGGCTAGATGGAGTGGCAGCACTGAGCAACACCCAAGCAAGCTCCAGCTAACACCTTAAGATGAAAGGTCACAAGGACGGACAGAGCATGATTGCTCACAAGGGACAATTCCTCATCTATGAGACAACGAACTTCCATTCAGCACCAGTTTTCGGCTATAGCCGCCAAATGCTCATGATACACAGATTTCAGTCCCCCAAAAGATAAAAATAATACTTAAGTGTATGCTTCCGTTCTCAAATTTCACATGGATAAATTCAATTAAACCTCACAGGAACCCGTGAGATAACTGCTAACTTTAATTTCATAGATGAGAAAGCGTAAACTCATTGAAGAGCACACAGTTGGGAATGGCATAGATGGGCTCCGAACTCATGGAGTGCCACTCTTAAGCGTCCTCCTCACAACTCCATTGTCCCCTAATAGCCAAGTTCCAGACACTCTCAAGTGGTCATAAGAGGCCTTGAGAATTATCTGCTCCGACCTCCCACCAGCCAACGTTTCTCTCGGCTGTTCAGGCACAGACTTTAGAGGCCAAACTGCATTCCAATCACATAAAAACTTCCAGATGCATCCAAGGACATTAGCGCACACAAAACTCACTCAAAACCCCCACTGAAGTCACTTACTGGTGGGAAGTCTCACCTTGTCCTAAGAGAAATCTCTTCTAGGTTAATCTGATCAGCCATAAGGAATGGCTAGGCAGTAGTCCCTTTAAATAAAATCTTCTAACTCATTCATCCCAACCATGTACTCCTTTCTGGGATCCTCAAGTTCATTTTTAACCTTTGTTTCTAGAATTTTAATTCCATTAAAGATTTTGATTGTTCTTTGAATCTTCTGTAAATTTCCAATATCTCTCGCTAGGGACATGGCATAAAACACATGATACCAGTTAAATTTCCTTTCAGAGCATCAATAAATACATATTAAATACTATAGAGAGCCTATTTGTGCTACAAAGTAATTGAGGTATTGATGATGCAAAATTCAAATATGACGGAATACCTTGTGTTTATTTCTAAATTTGTTTAGCAAAAGAACAAACCAAAACAACTTTTCAAGCTTGTCAAACTCACACAATTCTAATTCAGATCTCAAAATGCTACATGCATGAGAATTATTGGGAGCCTACTGGATCCCAAGCCCAGCGTTTCTGTTCCTGGTAGGGCCTGGTAGAGGTGGGGGTATGTGCGAGCCTGGATTTGTAGCAGGCATTGCTGACGCTGGTCATCTGGGACCACCACACTTTGCCAAGTACTACTCTCACCTCCTAACTCAGATAGCACATGAGGAAGAGGTACCCCCAACACATTTTAAAAAGCCAGAAAACCTGACAGTACCCAGTGAAGAGCAGGTGTTCACTGATCTCAGAAAAAGGCTGAACTTCAAGAGGACCGGATGGACTAGTCCTCTTGAAGATCAAGTGGATTATCACCTTCAAACAGACTTGTCATGTGGACCCACAACTCATCCCTCTGTTTTCATTTCCACTGAGAGAACTTGTTCCTCATCCTTGGGATGAAGTTTGGAAAAGGATTCCATCCCACATCCCCTTCCTTAAGACTGATTTTCTCTTAACGGCAATTACTGTTTCAACTTCTGAATTGCCTTTGACCTGTGAGCCCCGGTAAGTCTCCCAGCTCGACAAGTCTGTTAGTATAGCCGCCAAGTTCTTCAGAGACAAGCCGAGTTCTTCAGAGACAAAACTAGGTAGACAGCTTGGGGGCACATCTGCTGTCTTCAGCTAACAACTTCTCTTGCTCTCTTCCCTATACCTAACTCGCTTCTCATGCAGATTTACTTTAGTCTGATGGTCCTGTATGCTCATGTCTGATGACCTGATGAGTCCCTGCTGCATGCTTCTAGTCCTTCTCTTGCAACCTTGTTCATATGCCATGAAGCTCAGCCTAACTTGATAAAACAGAAGCAATCCCATGAATAGAGCTGAGCCATCACAACTGGAGCTCCCCCAGACTGGCCAGCCCCCTACTAACCCTCTAGCTGACTGCAAGTGTACAAGGAAGCCCAAGAGAGCAGAGCCTAAGGCAGGAAAAATCCTCAGCTGATCCAGAAATTTATGACAGAAAGGAAGGGTTTATAGTTACAAACCAGGGTTCTAGAGGGAAGACGATATAGCATCCCTGTGGATGTAGCTAACTAATTTAGTCCTGACAGCGCAGACCTATATTTACCCAACTTGGATTTTACTGACTGTCAAGGCGGCATCCATATGCCTCTTTCCTACCAAGCCCTGCTCTCTAAGGAAGGAGCTAATTCATTTCAGGCTCCTTCAGGCTTTGCCCTGCCCCACCGCTGCCCATTTCTGAGGCTACTCTAGGCATCCCTTGACTCATCTCCCCACAGCCCTGTCTTGGACAACCGTGTGCAGCATGGGCCGCACTGTTTCATTTCCTTTTCTTTCACGCATGGTCAGTTCTGCTTCTCATTCTGCTTTTGCCTCATTGGTTTCTCTTTAAAGGTTTTGAGTTATATGTATGCTGCTACTGTTTGCAACAAGAAAAATAAAATAAAATAAAAGCATGACTGACAGCCTGACTTTCCGATTCCAGCTTCCCCAACAGCAAAAATGCAGAGGGAATATGGGTAAGGGCAAGATGAGCAGGCAGAGGGAAGGGGGCGACTGTATTTACTGAAGCCAATCAGACAAGAAAATCAGACAACTGTCATTCAAGGAAACGTCTCCTCTGAAGTTAAATAATAAGCCTAAAACCACCAGAAATGTCTTAATTTTTTTACTTACTTTCTATTTTGCTTACATTTCATGGAAAGCTGTCTATGTCTGGATATTTCTTTTACAGGTTATTATCTTTCCTTCTACATCCCAAAGAGAAGGGAAATAGAGGACAGTTTCTCACTGGTGCAGGGGATGTCTGTGAATGCCACAATCCTCAGCCACCAGGAGGCCACACGGTAACAAAAATGATGTGCGGTGTCCACCAGACCTGGGAGTAAGGCAAGACATAGGTGGCCAGGGTTGTACTCTCATACCATCTGTGAGGACCTCAACAAAATAAAAACATAATTAATTAGTAAGAGAAGTGACAGGCCGTGTAAAGGACGAGAAAGTATTGATGGCCAGCAAGAACAGAAGAAAAAGTCAGAAAATCAGGGTGATACTTCCTACAGAGTAGTCAAAGCAGAGAAACCAAGGGACCAGGACCTGGCTACAGTGGGTGGGCCTGCCTTAGTGCTAGCAATGGACCAAGAACGAAGCTTGGAGATAGTGCAGAATACTTCATTATGCTTCTGAGACAGCAAATGCAAAAATACAAACAAACAAAACAAAACTGGAGGGGCAAAGCTATGTACACCGGGCATGCCTGGGTTCAATTCCTTGACTGTTCAGACAGCAATACAAGAGCCAGCAAGATAGAAAAGGGGTAGAGAAAATATCAACTTTTTCAGTGTTTTGAGACAAGAGTTTCTCTGTGTAGCCCTAGATGTTCTGGAACTCACTTTGTAGACCAGACTGGCCTTGAACTCATAAAGATCTACCTGCCTCTGCTTCCTAAGTGCTGGGATTAAAGGCATCCACCACCTCCACCAGGAGAAAAATAGTATTCTTAAGAGTATATTATAAGCTGTACATGACAATATTACTGTCAAGTCACTGAACTTATAAACACAGCATCTTTGGGGACATTCCTTGACATCTTCCCACTTTTTCTCCAAGAGCACAGTCATAAGTTCTCTGAACTATGCACACAAGAAGACGCTGAGCAAACAAGCATTGCTAAGCTCTGTGGTTGATTATCATTAGGTCACATTCCTTTTTTTAAAGTCCAGGATATCACTACATAGCTCTGGCTGGCCTAGGATTTACTATGTAGGGTTAACATGAAACAGTCATTCATTAAACAGATCCAAAAGTCATCTGCAAATTGATAGGTATTAGAAGGCAGATACAACCGAAATTAGCAATGACTAACAAAAAGATTTCCAAACAGAAATATTTATAGTGGTCATTCACCTATGAGGATTATTAGCACAGGGGACAGGAATCAGTCCATTGCATTATGATTTCTTCACTATTTTCTTTTAAAAAGTCATGTACACATATTACTCTTATGTAGAAAATAAAAATGATTCCCTGTCAAAAGTTCACCTATTCAACATAAGTGGTCAAGTTGGCTATGCAGAGGTGCAGGAGGGCACATTTTAAAGATGAATCAGAAAGTCCTTTAAATATAATCTGCCTTCGAGTGCCACCATTTATAGCACAGAAAATGGACTTAAGGGTTCAGTAACAAGGAACTACTAACAATTTCCTTTTTCCTTTTATGCCCTGGAAAATCACAGTGGCATGGAATGTGTTATGAAAAGCAGTCAAGACAGCGGCTCTCCAGAAATGTGGCATTGCCTGGTGACACCGCCATCTGTGCAAACAAACAGTGTGGCAAGGTGAGATTTGGAACTAAAAAACCATGCTATCCCCAGGCTCTGCAATGCACACAGAGGTGTGCACAGAGAGGATGACTCTAGGGTAGTTCTACCCTGTCCCTCCCTATCCAACATCAGCAGCAACCTTCATCAGTCCCCACAGTTAGCTTAGGCTGTGAGGAAAGCGCACGTGGACCTGGAGGAACCATCCTCCTTAGCGCCAATCTGTTCGCCTAACCTGAAGGTGACAGCCAACTGTTCCACAGCACATTGCTCGGCATACACACAGACGGCTAGCCCTTCTATACCAGTCTCGTCTCCACACGCCCTAGCACCTCCATGCTAACCCAGCTGCTGCACACTGTGACCTGGGCTACACAGGGCACTCATTACCGTGCCCAAGCCCATCATTCTCTCTAGCCCAGACCCAGTGACAATCAACACTGCTGCTGAAATCATTCATAGAGTGTGGCTCCTGTGCTACTGCACTCCTGATGACTGCTTTGCTCGACGCTTTCCAAACAAGTGTTCTCCAAGCAAAGATAAATCATCTATTAACTGGTCATTAAAAAAATTAAGAAAGTGCTAAGCATGATGGTTCATACCTATAAATCCAGCACTTGGGAGGCTGAGGCAGGAGGATTGCCACAAGTTTAAGGTTAGCCTGAGCTATGGAGTCAGACCCAGTTTCAATACTTCAACACACACACTCACACACACACACACACACACACGTGCACACATACATCACACACTTAAACAAAAATGGGGGAAAAACAATTTTGTAAACCTCATATTGTATGACATACTTGGGTGGAAATAATAATTTACATCAAGTTAACCCACACCAGTCAACCTTCTAGAATCAGTTCAAACAAATCCTTAGCCATTTCACTATCTTTAGCTTCAGACTTCACAGACATTAGGACCATTCATCCTGGTTTGTAACTATGCAGTTGCATTGTACACCTTTTAGTGTGCTGCTGATAGATTCTGTCTTAGGCTTCTGTTTATAGGCGGCAATATCTGGCAGGAAATTTTATAAAGCATATGAACTAAACAGATTCACACCAGCTGTGTTAACTACTGAGACCTCCACAAAACCAAAGCTGCCAACATTGTAACTCGGAACTGAAATGGTCCACGACTCCCTACCCCTAACTTATGAGCTATGGACAGCTGAGGGCTCCTGGAGAAAGGAGAGTCAGTTTAGGGTGCAGCCATTGGCATGTCAACCACACACCAGGGATGGTCTCACATCCATGTGTATATGGGCACCGCAAACTAGAGTCCAAGGGTTATTAATTTTTTTAAAAAAAAATAAGACATGAGTTTGGGAGATAGGAAGGCATAGGTGGATTGGGAATGGTTAAGGTGAAAAGTTGGGGAGAATATGATCAAAATAAACCATATAAGATTTTCAAATAAAACAAATAGGCTGTGAAAGTACAGGTTCACTCATCTGAGTAAACAGATATTGACTGGAAGTGATGATCTGAACTGAGACTTCCTTCCTCACTCCACACTGCAAGACACATGTGCAGGCAATGCATTGGTGGGAATTCTCAGTGAAAATCTACGAAGTGTTTCTGAGAGCTCAGAACAGGGGTACCTCACATGGACAAAGATATGCATACTGTACATACTTACATACCATCGGGCATACGATGAACAATACATGAAAGCCCAGGTTAGGAATGCAGAGACCTCTAGAATGCATGAGTATGTGTGTTTTGACGTGAGTGTGGTCATTTGAATATAAGCATAAACATCTTGATCGTGGGGGGACTATATAGGTTTAGAAACATCCAAAAACTAGATTTCTTTTCATTTCTTCCATATGCAAGTCATACAGAAATAAAACAGTGAAGGAAAATACAGTATAGAAATGCTGATGTTTGAAAAATTCCTATTTAGCTGTTTTTCATTCTGTCTCTCTCACGAGATGATGTGATGATCTATATTTGGAGGATATAGTAAATGTATCATTAAGATGCTATTTATGGACCTTACTAGAATAAAAACTGTCTTCTAGGGTTTGGAACATGGGATGGTGTATCACAACACACATCCGCATGCTATCGAGAAAATAAAACATATTTGACTTGGTTATGTGAAAGAAATTACCTTATTCTTTATTTTTCTTCAGGTACACCGTTACCCAAAAATCATAAAACTTAAGAAACCTTGAAAAGAAAGAACATTCAGCCATTGATCTCGTGTGAAACTATGAATTTGCATACAAAGTCACACAGCATGCTTCTGCTTGCCTGAAATAAGTGCCTCAAATTCCAAATGAGTCCAGGAAAGTCCTGCCTGGGTGTCTGACATTGCCCAGCCATTCTGTTGCAAGGGCAGGGGAGCACTTAGCCAATGTCTGATGCCTACATCGGAAGAGCCATCTCTATTCACAATGCACAGATGGAAGATTAAACGCCGCCTAATGCAATTAGCTCTAGTCTCAGAAAACAGCTCACCACAGAACTCTTTGATAAATGTCCTGAGATTCAGATTTTAAAAACAAAAAACAAAACACAAAGGGAACAATCTAGATGGAAGAAACAGTACCAGTGCTCTATCCCTTTAGAGTATTATATAACTTTCAGGTGCCTGTGGGGATGATGTCATTCTTGCTGGAAGATTCTTCCTTGTTCTGGGAGGAAGAGAATAGCAGGAAGAATTTCAGGACTAAGGCATCACCGACAGACACCTACAGATCATTTTAATGTTTTATCTCTGCTAGCATATCTGCACATCATGCCACGGTGCCATGGCGCAAACAGGAAGAAGCTGTGGTTTAAAAAGTCGAGAAATTAAATTATTGCTTGCAAAAATCTCCCTGAGCTCATGTTTTAAGCTTGGTCTGAACTTGTGGCACTAATTTGAAAGCTTGAGACCCCTTGGGAAGTGAGGCCTTGCTAAGAGAAGTGGGTTGCTGGGTACGGACACATGGTTATGACTCAGCCCTTAAATCTTGTTATTTCTGCTTCTTGGGGCTACCACCATATAAAGTGTCTCCATCTTGCATTCCCACGAGCGTGGACTTTGGTATGATTGCCCCACCGTGATGGAAATGAGACCCTCTGAAACCATGAGCTCAAATAGGCTTCCTTTCTTAACTTGTTTCTGACTGGTATCTTGTTATAGCAATATGAAAAGCAATTAATATACCCTATTGGAAGGGGCAGTAACTAGAAGAATTCATTAAGAAGCTCACAGGATATTGGGAAAGTCCTACCAGGGAGCATTTCCTTCCTGAAAATATAAGAAGCTGTTTATTCAATTACAATTTGTGCAGTTCTCCAAGTGTGTATGAAACACACTTCAATAAAAAAAATTTGCATACAATTAACAGAGAAGCCAAGGCATCCAGGCAACCAAAATATTTGGCCGGGAAACACAGAGGTAATTCCAGCCTGTTAAATCCCCCCTTTGAACTCTACTGGGAAGGTAAGTTAATAACAGGATCCAGGCTGCTCGAAAAAAGTGCCAAAAGCAGCTGAGAGGAGTTTAAATTTCATTCTTCCTCAAGAAGAATATGCTCAGGAAGAGAATCTTGCCTAAGCCTTTCTTGCTCCACTCATGATGTAAACCAGCTGGTATTTGTGAAGGGCATTTATGGGATTATTTGTCCAACATCCCATCTCTATATCTCAGGACTCTTCGAACCAGGGCTAAGTGGACCCTGGTCCCATATAGGCTTTGAGAGCAATGAATGCCATCTGTTGTCTTCCAAGAGATTTTAGGAAGCAGCTCGTCCTTCTAAATGCCTATGATACAATACAAACATGCATTGGCCGCTAGAAATGAAGTTTCCTGTCGAACAGAGAAGTCTGGTCTGCAGGAATAGTCAGTTTATATTATCTATAGCCAAAGGGGGAGCTCAGGTACTATCAGATATTTCTGGAACAAGATCATAGGCACCACAACGTGCATGGCCTTATGAGAAATAGAGGTTTGTGAGATTAAAAACTTGCAGCCTCCAGTGCTACCCTGTCCATCAAATGCTGTCAGTTCTGTCTACGTGCATTTACTCGGCGTTGTCTTAACCAGGAACTGCACTCCTTTGAAAACTGCATTCAACCACCTGTCCCCCGCCCAATCACCACCATCCTCAGTTAACTCTGCTTCCCTTACCTGGAACGCTTGGGACCAGGCGGGTTTCAGAATTCAAACTGTTATTTAGGCATATTTGCATACACAGGAAACATCTAAGATACCTAAGTCTAAACATCAAACTCATTTGTCCTTCATATAAGCCTTGTGCACGTAGCTTGAGTGCAAGCATGTATAATGTCATTGGATGGCTGCAATCTGACTGCCATCTGTCACATGACGTCAGGGTTTGGAATTTCCCAATTAGATCAGGCAGGTGCTCTAAAACGGTGGAGATTCTGAAGGTTTTCAGAGTTGAAGTTTCTGTATTCAGTTTGCTAAACATGCACTAACTCCTGACCCAACGATGCTGACTCTCACTCAAGACCTATCCTCTTCCAGACCCTGTCGGTCCTTTCCTGTGGACTACGGCCTGGACAACCCTCTCTCCTTACTGCCTCAGTTACACTGTCTCACAGTCACGCTAACTGTCCTGGCCTCTGTCCCTTCACCATGTTCACTTAGCTATTTCCTCCATGTTCTGACCTATTTTTATTGTTCTTATAACTGATTACAGCCATTGAATTGATCTAGACTAGAGAAAAATTTCACAGTCACACTGACCAGCTGTCATTCCTTACAACCTCAAAGGAACACTTTAACATTGTCCACAAACCCATCTGAAATATGTTCACTCCGTTTCCTTAAACCTCTAACCCAATATTTCTTATCCTGCAGGTTGTGACCTCTTTGGCAAAACTCTCTCTCTCTCCAAAAATACTTAACAGTATGATTTTTAACAGTAGCAAAATGACAATTATGAAGTAGCAACGAAAACAAATGTATGGTTGGGGTCCCCCCCAGCATGAGGAGCTGTATGGAAGGGTTGCAACATTAGGAAAACTGAGAACCACCTTGCTAGCCTCTCTTTCCTGTAAAGGAACACAGGTTTGAGCTCTTCACCTCCCCTGCTCCCAACCCCTGCTCCAGACTACACTGATTAGAATTCCTCCTTGTCAAGAACAACTGCGGCTTTCACGTTGTGAGATACAAGGGTTACATGTTGTGAGCCACAAAGTTTCCTTCCTGACCCCACCAAGGAATGGCCATTTAACCCAATGAATGGCTCTCTCCCTCCTGAACAATTTTTTATGATGATTCTGTGTTTTCCTAGCTGTTTTCTGACTACATCAGTCATTTGTCCTCAGCCCTGACCCCTTTTCATTGAAGTGACCTCCTGTGTTCATTTTCCCTTGCTAAGTGAACCCACACGGACCAAAGCATTAAATATCATCTCTATTTCCATTACCCACCCTTCCAGCCAGAACTCTCATATATCCACCTGCTTCTGACCAAAGACCCAATGGTTTACTTGGCATTTCCACTTGCATACTTAACAGATGCATTAAATAGCAAAGCTTAAAGATGAATAGCTTCTAAAAGACTCTATTTTCCCTGTAGGCTCTCTAATCTCCACAAATGTCTTAACCATTGCTCATTCTAACCATCCCAATGTCTCTTTCGCCATGACTTTCCCTGTCCAGTTCATCTGCAGAATTCAGGTTAGTTCCAAATCCTGCCTAAACTCTCCCCCTCCTCACTGACAACAGACTCCTCACTAGATTTTCTGTCCCCACTCATGTCTTCAGCTCTACACTTCTAATTAATTTATCACTGCAAGAGTGATTTACGAAAATATGAAGCTGATCATGCCTGTCAAAGAATACTTGTTTTTAAAATAAGCAAACAGGGAGCATCAACAATAAAAAGCAGTTTTTACTTAGGTCTGGAAGGTAACAGGAGGTTGGCTACTGCCATGGCCTCCCTGTGTTCCTTCCTCTGACCGCTGGTATCACAATAAGATGGTCATGCCTACGCATGACCTTTGTACATGCTCTTCCTCTGTCTAGAAAAGTCTGCCCACCGTTCTTCATAGCCTTCGCTTTCCATCATTTCAATCTCAGCTTCAAGGTCACCTTCATAATATAGCTGTGTTTGACCCCAAGTGCAAACACGAATCACCTATGTATGCTGTGCATGATCCCATCACCCCAAATGTGTGCCAGGTACATGCCACACATTCAACACATATTTACTATATGGATGAGTACACAATAGATACAAATATTGAAAGCAGCCATGTATAAAACATTAGTGAACAGGGTAAATAATTTTTTTTCTAGGTCAGTATCATTCTGTTTAATATTAAGCCAGTAAGAAGATGAAATCTGAAAGTCAAATCTAGATAATCAGAATAAAACTAAACAGATACATTTTATTCATTCCAAGTAGACTATAATTTGGCAAAGAGGTAAAACACAATATGCTTTCCATTTTAGCACCACCAGCTTTTTGACAATATAATCACTGTCTCCAGCGCTCTGGGGGCGTAAGTGACATCTGGGGATTAAGAGACTCTTTGATGCTCGAAAAAAGACATTGTCCTCGCTATGCTGCATGCGGCTTTGACAGCAAATATAGCACAACATGCCAGCCGTCCTCTCAGATTGCTCTTTTAAACAGTCGGAAAAGTAACTGGCCAACGTGGCACGTAGGGCATTACACAAAGCACCAAGTCTACACCATGGAAGAAGGCCTCTCTTTCCTCCTTTCCTTCTTATTTTCAATGCAGTAAAATTGCCTTATTTAGAGTGAAATTTTATCCAAAGTACTAAGTTGGAAAACTATATATATATCATGCATAAATATATGTATTTAAGTGACATCACATATATTGTCTAAATTACCTGCTGTCATACCCGTATGTTTCTTTAACCTCATGTTACAAAAATTCTCTTTTCTTCTCCTGTCCTTATGTACGGTGTCTTATGCAGGACTCGCTCCACACAAAAACAATCAGTAACTTTCAATGCTCTGGTTTCCATCCAAGTCAGATTTGCTTGGCTGAAATACATAATCTAAGAACCACAAATTGACCTTGATGCCTAAACACTGCATTAAACAAGGAAAAATTATTCACTAACTTTACCAGCTGCCACAACCACAGTAGCTGGATGCTTTATAGACAGAAAGGATTCACGCTTCTGACACTTCTGTTAAGAAAAATTCTCCAAATTTGGTTTTAATGAAAAAGATGCTTGCTGAATGATGAGCCAAGTTTGCAGTGTGATCAGTCTAAATGATTTTCTTGGGTGTTCTTGATGGTTGTTTCTAGCGCTGCACACATAATGAAGGAAATATCCAGCTTAAAAACAGATTCTGGAGATCTTTTCAACCTTAAATCCCCTTTAATGGTCACGGACACTTTGTACTTGCTGATGTAAGGTCTTGTGAGAAGTTGGGGTCATTGTTCCCAAATTGAAAAACACATCTCTGTTTGTCTATTATAGCTTCATAGCTGTGAAGAGTAGATGCTATTCACAATAAGAATTCGCCAACAACTAGCACAGCCTAGCAATTAGAGCCTTACCCATCAGTTCAGGGCTCCCCTTGACCCCCTTACCATCAACTGCTAAAGACACATGCATGCACAAATGCACTGATGCACACGAAACGAGTGAGAGTGGGAGGAGACAGGGAGAGAGAGACTGAGTCTTTTCTTTGTTTTGCTTTTCTGTTTTGTTTTATTTGTTTTTCCAGACAGAGTTTCTCTGTGTCACCAAACTGAGGTCGAGACTTCGGGATTCACATCCTTCTCCCAGTTCTTTACAGATTCCCTCCAGGTGACAAATTTAAAATCACTGATTTTTCAGTAAACTTATTTCATTAGGAAACTATGTTTGGGTTCTGTTTTTCCATAAGGTCAGAAAGAATATATTTGCATTTCCCAAAGGAAAAAATGTACTGGACATAAGCAAGGATTTCTTGCTTATTTGCCATGGAGCTGCTCTTGTCTACCTAACTGAAACCTTGTTGCAAAGTCGTAAGTTCTCTAGAACCAGAAGATCATGTCACACTGTCACGGGGAGCCATTGGAGGTGTCCTCTAACTGATCTCCTTCTGCTCTGATGACACCTGACTCTCTGCAAAGAAAGGAAACAGATGATCTCCCAGGTGTAGGGGCCCAAGGTCACTGGTTGGTCCTCTCTTGGGAAAGTTTACATCAGTCCTCAGTCCTGGGCAAGCTGTCTCTTCCCACCCGCGGACAACAAAGACAGAACCTCTGCTCTTCTTTAACTACAGAAAAGCAAGCATAAACTCTTCAAACGCAACAATATCTACAATGTTATAAGAAAGACATTGTTTATTTGTGTGTGTTGGAGTTTGTGTGTGGGAGGGTGTATGTGGTGCGTGTGGTGTGTGTGTGTGTGTGTACTCGCTACAATGTCTAAGGCCTTAAACAAGTATTCCATCATTGAGCAACAGCCCCAATCGCAGGTTTTATTTTATTTTTATGGTACCGGAGATAGAACCAAGACCTTGTACATGCTAGGCAAGTGCTCTACTACTGAGCTACATTTAGCTAATTTTTCCTCATATTTTATAGAAATAGACCAGAAACAAGAGCCATTTCACCTGCTAGTAAATCTATACTTTAGGGTAGAAAAGACTGTGAACATCCCACTTAAAATGGACACGGTAAAATGGGTAACAGGAGAGAGAATCGGGCCTTTGGAATAATAATGTTCTTACTCGCAAGTAGCCTCGCAAAGACCACTGTGCAGCCACATCCCAGTGACTCCAACAACTTCAGCATGTCATGGAGTGGGTGACAGCTGCTCAAGGAAGCCACCAGCTGTAAGGGGACACCTAATGTCTTAGAGGGTTTTCCTGTGGTAGGCTTTCCAGGCCTTCGCCTGTTTCTTCAAAGCCTGAGAGGAAACTGAAATTGGAACAAAGCTCATTGTGCACATAGCCTCTTGCACGCTTCAGTGAGAGACAGGACAAGCTGAAGCCTGCGCGGCGGCACAAAACTGACATTTTGTTTTCAAATACATCCTGCTATAATTTCTAGTTGATGCATCTCTTCTCCAGGGCTTTATTTTAAAATCAACTAAAGTTCTTTTGTAAACAGCACGTATATTCTTACAGTTTGCAGGTATAGCATGTAGCCGGCAACTAGATTTCTGTGACTAACATTGCATCCCACTAGCTTTGATGAAAATCTAGCACTTTCATGCATTTCAAAATAAGCTCCAGGGCTGAGAACACTTTATTTAAAGGTTTACATGGTTGACATTTAAATCATTCCTACGGGACAGTGGTGACTCTGCAGAGGAAGGTGAGCTAAGGGGACATCCACTGTGCACCTCCCGTCAGTCCCAAAGTTGTGTAAAGGTGACACTTCCAAGTATGGAAACTCCTGTGAAACCAGAGAAGCAGAACCTGACACAATGTTGACCTTGACTCCTATCAGCAAAAAGTATCTTTCAAAGGTTACACTGTTTGCTTCCTGCCTTTTTCCCTTCCATCTAATCAGCCTGGAAAGGGTAGACAAGGAGAAAAAGAGATGGGGCAAAAAGGAGCCACCATGGGAAGACAGGGAGAAAAACCTGAGCACTAGCCGAAGTGAAGAATTCTGTCCTCTGAAGATGACATGCACGGGTGATAAAGGTATGTCCTTATAGGAAGAGAAGTGAGGAAAGAGATTTGCCCCCCTCTTCATTTCGCTACATCTTCTCATAGATCACAATTCCTCAACAAATTACAAAGAGAAGAAAAGGATTTGGGATTTGTCCACTGCTTGGGAACAACTCTAAAAGCAGAAGGAAGAATACTGAAAGACAAACAGAAGGACACAGCTGGACACTCAAACCATAAGCACTGCTAGATTTTGTCAAGGACCACCTGGCCTAAGTTACTGGGCAACAAAAGGAGAGAACGGCTGGGCAGAATTATGAGTTCTGGAATAATGTGAGAACATTCCCAGAGCATGACTAAAGAGACCACGACATGTACAGCAGAGCAGGAAAGACCCACTTGATGGAAGCCACGAGGCGTCAGGTCCAAGGCCAAGTCATAAAGTGAAGGTACTTCCGTCAACTGGAAATCATACCTCAGAGCTCAGCTCAGTTGCTCATGAAGAGACAATCTCAGAGGAAAAAAATAGGCTGTGTGACAAGGGAGATTCTCAGCCAGCCCATGGCTACTCCAGCCTCTTGCCCCAATGTCAGCAGCCAAGGCCTTCTCAAAGTGTGGACCCCAACAAGAAGTAGTATCAAAGAGACCAGTCACTGTTTGTTATTCCAAACCCCACATTTTATTTTAAAGCAATCTATAACTAGAACAGACCCCAATATATCTTGAATTATGGCGATACTTTATAAACTACAAAAATCCCAGGAAATTGGCCAGCCCTTACCTTTCCTGCATGAGAATCACCACTGCTCTTAAATGTGCCTTCCTGCAAACTTTTCTAGAACCTTCCCCAACACACAACATATACACATACATATTTTTTTCAGCCCTAAAATACTGTCCTTTTTGTTAGTCCTTCTATATGCAACTCACATTCTACTTAAAATTAATTCTAGATGACTCCACGCCTGAAAGTTATTACTAACATCTCACCCACCAAGTCCAGTTTTTGGATCCTCAGTTCTTGCCTGCAAGGCTCTCGAGGCAATGACTGAACCAGAGTGGCTCAGCTCACTTCATCTGGACAGCCTTACTGGCTGACATCTTTCCTGAGTAGGGTCCAAGCTGAGAGAGTCCCCAGCACCAGAAACTTTTAAAAGTGGTAAGCCTTATACTATACAATTGCTACTACTATAAAGTGGTGCTGTACAAATTGGTCCACTAAAACCTAATATTCTGATCCCTTAAAATATCACAATTTGGAACTGAGATTTGATATGTATGGGGTAGGGTGAGGAGATGGCTCAACTGATAAAGCACAAAGGTTTAAGTTGAATCCCCAAAACACACATAAAAAATGTCAGGCATGGGTGGAGTGCATTTGTAATCCCTGGAACTGGGGAGGCAGAGACACGTGGATTCAGAGAGGCTCACGGGCCAGCCAGCCTGGCCTACTAAACAAATTACAGGTTCGGTGAGCAACCTTGTCTCAAGGAAAGGTAGATGGCAGACACCTACGTTGTCCTCTGGACTACACATGACTAGTCATAAAAGTGTCCATGTATTTGTATAAAAGTACACTTGTATGTACATGTGAACACACACACACACGATGCACCAGTATTAAAAAGTATGACATCTCAACAATGTTTATACTGATTAAATGTCAAACGATAATAATTTCGATAAGCTAGGCTAAATACATCATTCGTATTCATTTAACTGACCATCTTAGACTTCCCAGCCTTCAGCTTTAGCTGCTATGCTCTGTTTGTTTTCTTTACTGAGACTAGAAAATCAAGTGTTTTAAATTGATATGCATAGCTCACATGGTGGGCAGTGGTGACCTCAGAGCTCAGGCAGGCAAACATGAACTTTTGAGTCATTTTGAAACTGAAGGTGCCTAAGGAAATGCAAGTTGTTCCCTAAGACGGTTGTGAAAATGTTTTTAAAAAGATGAATAAAAGAGATAAGAACAAAGGGAATTCTGTCAGGCTGGGGGCGTTGGCTCAGTGATGTGGTTGGTGGTAGTGGGTGATGCTGGTGGTGGTGGTTTGGTTGTTAGTGGTGATGATGGTGGTGATGATGGTGGTGGTGGTGGTGGAGGTGGTAGTGGTGATGTGGTTGTTGTTGTTGGTGGTGGTTGTGGTGGTAAATATTAAACTTAGATTTGTTTCTGGAAAGAATGATTTTCAATCATATAATCACATGGTATCTTTGTCTCTTTCTTCATTGAACTGAGGTCATTATTCATGGCAAAATGATTTAAAGAAGACTTTCAAATACTAATTTTTTCCTAGCTCTAATTCCCACTAGCTGAGAAGTATGTAGGTGTCTTCTAACACCGCAGTCATATAAGGACTTAGAGAACGAAGGAATAGTTAAGTGCCTTCTCAAGGAAAGAAAATGAATTTCATATGATTTCAGAAAGGCCTAACTTTCACTGGGAAAGAACAGAAGAGATACAGGGATCTAACTGAAACTTCCCAAGTGGAGCCTCTTCCACCACGGCAGCATCTTCTCCTGCAGAGGAAGACAGCAGCAATTCTGCCTATAGCCAGAGGCTGATGGGGAAGGGAGTCACCCAGCTCAGCTGCCCCATGAAGCAGAATCTCTAGATCTCTGGGCTGAGGATCCCTCCACCCCACCTCCTAATCGGGCTTAGGCAAGCGTCTTGCTTCTTCCCCTGGCTCCACTGACTAGTGTTCCCTGAGAGACCTGATTAATGAATCACTTGTGCAGAAACCATCAAGTTCTACATATTTTATTGGTGTTGTGATTTGTTTTTGATATATGACTTTGCTATATAGCCCAGGCTGGCCTTGAACCCACGATCCTCCTGCCATAACATCCCACGTTCGTATTCCACCACACCCAGCCTCAGCGTGAGAATCCTGACATGAGCGCTACCCTCTGAAAATATAAAACCGGAGCCTACAGACCTCCATGGCTGTTCTTGCTGCCACATGAATCACAGCGTCTTTAATGCGTAAGGGTTTGAAATACATGCAGCTCTACAATCCAAGAACCAAAGTTGTTTTCTTCTTCCAAATTTACAAATTATCTTTAGTTTGATTAGACATAAATCTTTAACAACATAAAAATGAGGATAATTTACCTAAAAATGGTCATGGTGTTGACGATATTTTTTTCTTTTATGTGTATGGGGCTTTTGTCTACATGCATGTCTGTGAGCCACTTGTATGCCTAGTGCCTACAGTGGCCAGAAAAGGGTTTAACTTCCGCTAGAACTAGAGGAACAGACAGTTGTGAGTTGCATTGAGGGTGCTGCGAACGGAACCCAGGCTCTCTGAAAGAACAATTAGTGTTCTTAACCACTGAGCCATCTCTCCAGCCCAAATTGTATAGGTCTTTAATTTTTAAATTTTATTGACTAACACTGGTAATAAGCTAAGTTTGATGTGGTATAAATAAGCAGAATCTAAAACACACCACGAGAACTAAAGCACACTCTGAATGCACACCGTGGACACAAAATACACTAAAAAGCACGGAACTACTATGAACTATGAAATAACTCAATGTTGGAGCCAAAGGGCCTAAAGCAACATTCTAAAACACGATCAACATTACTCAGGTGCCAGTTCTAAATGCTTTTCTTTTTTTTTTTTAATTTTTATTTATTTATTTTTCAAGACAGGCTGTCTCTGTGTAACAGCTCTGGTTGTCCTGGAACTCACTCTGTAGGTGAGGCTGGCCTCAAACTCACAGAGATCTCCTGCCTATGCTACCCAAGTGCTGGGATTAAAGGTGTGTGCCACCACCGCCCAGTGCTTTCTACTTTTTGTATTGTACAAAGAATTCATTCAATATTTTTTTAAATATTTTTTTAATTTTACGTGCAGTGGAGTTTTGGCTACACGTGTGTCTGTGTGAGAGTGCTGGAGCTACAGACAGTTGTGAGCTGCCACGTGGGTGCTGGTGATTGCTCGGGAAGAGTAGCTGGTGCTCCTAACTACCACTGAGCAGCCATCTCTCCAGAACCCACATTCAATATTGTTGTTTGTTTTTATTTTTTTGAGACAGGATTTCTCTGTGTAGCTCTGGCTGCCCTGGAACTCACTTTGTAGACCAGGCTGGCCTCAAGCTCACGGACATCTTCCTGCCTCTGCCTCCCAAGTGCTAGGCTTAAAGGAGTGCACCACTACACCTGGCAAGATCATTCACTGTTTTTCAAAGAATCATAATTCATAAGATGTAACACTGAGTGGTGCTTAAGTGAGACCAAATGCTTTTCTTTTTAGGAGTTCCCGGAGGGAGGTCGAAAAGAACTCTCGTCTGCACTTAAGGGCGAGAGGAACACAAGGATGTCAGCTGACAGCCAGGGAGTCAAGTCCAACCAGGGACTGTGAGGATGAGGAGGGATAAGCCTCATGACATATCTGCTGTCCTAAGGCCTAGAGCCACTGAAAGTCTGCATCGCATCAAATGCCAAACACAGACCATGTGACACAGAAGCATTCCTCCTTGAACCCAGACCATGGAACAAACCACTCCCCCATTCTGGTGCTGTTGACGCTAATTATTTCTATTCATTAAACACAGATGCCTTCATCCAGACCATACATATACGTGTGTATGTATGTGTGTGTGTGTGTGTCTGTGTGTGTGTGATAAAATGAGCAGAAACGTGGCCCATCTATAGATACGGTAACTGAAGTATGGGAAGAGTAGACAGCCCAGAAAGATATGCAAACAGAATAGAAAGCAAACGGTGTACCAAGGCTGATTCAAAGTCTCCAAAATTACTCAGCATCCTGAACTGGACTGTGCCCACCAAGACAAGCTTATGAGTCACCCTTTGGGGGTGGTAAAATATAGTGCACTGGACTGAAAATAGATAGGAACATTCAATAATAAATCTACTTTCTTGATACTCTTATGTCATTAAAGAATTGTCATTTGGAGATGGGTCAAGTTATGCAATTCTCCCTTCCCCTCACACAGAGGCCGGAAGAAAATCAGCCAGGGTCAGTGCCGGGAGATAATGACACATCTGGCCTGGGGTGCAGTCTCCTGAAGAAGACCGTTACTAAAGAGTGGGACTCTGCGTGCACCTGTCGTGAGGACCAGGGGAGACTCTGGTTCATGGGAATCACTGAAAAATGACTTTGTGCCTCTTAAAGGATGTGGTAAAAATGGCAGTCTCTCATCTCAGCTGGGACTGGGTCCTCTTACAAAGCACTAACAGTGTCCATTTGTAAAGAAAACCAATGGGTTATACGAAGATTATTCTGGTGACTTGGGCATCCCCTGAAGGATTGATGGTAAAGTCAGAAGGGTGTACAAGGAACTGACTGGCATCATTCCCGCAGGAAGATGACCCAAAATAAAGGCTTCTCACTGGTGAGCAAGGAGGGCTGTGATTTTTGATGATGGTGGGAATCTTCTAAACAGAACCTGGACTGGATGTAAAGTTACACAGCTGTCCCCTCAATGCTTTCTAAAGTTAGGCAGCACTGTCACAAGCAACAAGAATACAGTAAGGGGCTGAGTCAGTCGCCTAATTAGTGAGGCAAAACCCAGAAAATCCCGTTTGCCTCCCCACCAGACCAAGGAAAACAGTCCCGCACCAATTTTAAGAGACACTGGATGAAAAGATTTGTCTCACGGATCTCAAACTCCAAATGCCACCAGTACAATTCGTCCCCAGGAGTTCCAGGATGGGTACTCACCGGGCAGCTGGGAACAACAGCAAGGGGCGTCTACCTGGTCCAACCCTGTGCGCAGTTCCCTGCAAAGAAAGCAGCCACAGACAAAGCAAAAGTCAGTGTGAGGTTCCTTCAGAGTTCTCACGTAGGTAAGCAGCCTTTGGTTTCACAATCAGAATCCAGTTCATATTTCTTAAAGCACATCAGCAGGCTGCATTAAATTGCTAATGACAGTAGATCTAGACAATAAAGGTTTCAAGTGATCAGGTCAGAAACAGTCACTGCTACATGCTGCATGGTTTTCCACATGCTCTGCAATGGTACTATCTCCCACCAAGCCCTTAATCTAGTAAACTAATTAGGCAGCGATTGAACAACAGAGCTATCAAAGATCTTCGCAAATAATTGGATTGTCTTTTCCTGATTAATAGGAAAATGACCTCAGATGACCTGTAACTGCAAGGAACCTTTTAAATGTCCTTGGATGAACTGTCATTGGAAGAAATGCTTCCAGGTACTACTGTGCTGAGCGGAACAGATGTGCAGGGGAACTGGATTTACAGATTTACAGTGAACTGCACCTAGAAGCAAAGAGCTGACTTTCTCTGCTCCCATATTTTCTTCATTGATATGCTGTTTCCATCAAGCCCAGGTTTGATGCTCGGGTTTTGGTTCAGCTAGAGTTTAATCTTAAGACCTTTCCAGTTTGTAGCAGGAAAATTCCAGGTGGTATCAGAAGCACATGGGAGGAAGAGGAACCCCTGGGCACATGGGAGGCAGGTAGAGGAATGAAAACAACGGTGTCTATGACAGTTTGAATTTGAAATCTTGGCCATCACCTTCTGTGGATGGATGGAGTGTCTACAGCACGGCAGGAAGGGACAGCAATAAAGGCTGTGTCACGAAACAGAAACAAATCTAGAAAAACAGCTGTGGAGATAAATCCACAGGTCACAGGATTCGTTTCAGGAGCGTGAAACAGCATAGTGCACTTGTGACCCCACTTTGTTTAAATAAACGTTCCCGGTCCATATGCAAATGCCTGGACGCGAGCATTATCTGAACCCATGACAAGAACCTGAACCTGAAACAGTGGAATGGAAGGGAAAGTAGAGAAAGGGGGAGAAGGGGGGAGACAGGGGAATGAGCCTTTGGTTTAAATCTAATATTAAACTACTGTATGTTATTTTTACCAGAAGACATATGACTTTCAAAGGTGAAATTTGCAAACTATGGAATTCACCCCAAACTATACATGGAAACATTCCATTCGGATATATCCATTCGGATATATCCATTCGGATATAATGTATAGAATTTTGGAATGTATGCATCGAATTTATTGACTCAGTGAATATCCACTAGAAGCCATACTGTAAAGATGAACTGAATCATGGCTTGCTTCATGTCAGCTTGACACAAACTGTAATCATTTGGGAAGAGGAAATGAGAAGTAACCAAAACAAGGGGACTCACGGGAAAAACAAGGAAGGTGGCCTGCTACCTAACACCACATACCAGACACTAAGTCCGTCACAGACAGTAAACTACAGCCCCTTCCTACTGCTTACCTCCAGGCCCCCACTCTCCTGGACCCTTGTGCCAAGTCCACTTCATCACTGAACCCTGGAATAGGGATCTCCAAATGCAGGCTTATGTCTTCAGCACGGTTGATGAGCATGAAGGAAGGGAGATTCTGCCTTCCCACTCCGCCTATCCTGTTGCCACCATGCAAAGAATGCCTACCCAGAGAGCCTCTAGCCTTCCAAATGTCCCTCCCGAAGTCTAAAACCACCAGTCTGAGGAAACCTCCTAAATGCTACAAAGAAGTGTAATAGTCCCTGCATCAGCCATTGGCAGTGGCTAAGCACACTGAAGTATGAAACTGGGGATTCTTCGTAGGGGCTGTGGGAGGCATTTCATGGATGCTTGTTCTTTGTAACTTGAAATCATTCTAGGAGCTTCGTATCAGCAACATAGATTTTTTTTTTTTTGGCAGATTTCCTTCATGTATTCATTTTCTTTGGCTTCTTACCAAATTTTCACAAACACAGTGACTTAAAACACATTTATTAGTTCCTGGTTTGGTCAGTCAGAAGCTGGCACACCATTATAGGGCTATGTGGTTGGTGTCTAACTAAGTTGGTATCCTGCTTCCTTCCTTTCCAGAGGCTCTGACCAGTAATCTAATCTGCCTCTCTCTCTCTCTCTCTCTCTCTCTCTCTCTCTCTCTCTCTCTCTCTCTCTCTCTCTCTCTCTCTTTGTGTGTGTGTCTGTGTGTGTGTGTATGCTCTGAAACCAATGGGCCAAGACATACTCCCCAAGTCTGTGAGTCAAGGGTGTGGAATTACAGCACTGCACCTATGCCTGCCATACATCTACTATCTGTGTACCTCAAGCCATGGTAGAAAGTGATGTCACAGGGAAAGGTAACTGGCTGTCTTAGTTATGACATTGCCGTCATGAAACACATTGACCAAAAGCAGTTTGGGGTGGGTGGGGAGATTATTTCTTTCAGAGTTCCATATGACAGAGCGTGGGCAGGAACTCATGCAGGGCAGAAAGCTGGAGACAGGAGCTGATGCAAATGCCAACCATGGCGGGGTGCTGCTTCCTGGCTTGTTCTCTGCAGCTTGCTCAGCCTGCTTCCTTATAGAACCCAGGATCACCAGCCCAGACACATCACCACCTAATAAATGAGCAGGGCCCTTTCCCACTGATCACAGATAAACTGTTCAAAGTTGAAGCTGGGTCTGATCTTTAACCATCTTCCCATTCCTCTCCCAGGAATGACGCCAACCCGAAGAATACACTAATGCACCAAGTTCTAAACCTATATAAGACATTGCTCTCCTTTATCGTAGAGGTTAAGAAATTAGACGCCAAGAAAACTGACATTCTTTCAGAGAAGCATGTGAACACATACAAAAAGATAAAGAAAACAACACGAAAATACAAAGGAAAGAAGACATCCAGAAGACGTGTGCAGAGGGGAATATATATTTGTCCTATTAACACATAGAGTCCAAAGAACAACATGGGCTTTTTTTTTAAATACATGAGATTATAAACTAATTCAGCTACTCTTTCATTCAACTAAGCTGGTTAGTGGAAATTTCACAGAGACAACACATATACCACTACAACAATAAAGTAAAAGTATAAAAATGTTTAAAAATATGCTTCACATATCCATTAGCCCTTAGCATGTTGAGTGTTTAAAATAAACTATTTCTATTTTATTTTATGTGTGAGAGTGCATTCAGGAGCCCATGGAGGTTAGATTAGACATTGGCTACCTTGACACTGGAGTTGTAGACAGTTGAGAGCTGATACGTAGGTGCTGGGAACTGAGCCTGCATCCTGTGGAAATGAAGCAACTGCTTTTAACTACTGGGTTATCTCTCCTAACTTTGCTTCAAATCCTCATCCATTATGGCCTCGGGCAGAATGGATAAAACTGTAAATAAATGAACACAATAAAATCTAGCCCTGCGGGAAAAGCCTTTGGGTTCCTTTGCCATTACAGAAAAGATCATGGACCTCCTTAAGGTACAGACAAAGAAGACGCCCAGTTCAGTAATCTCCAACCTTTTTCCATTCATCAGACCCAGCCCCAGTGAGAACAGCATGGCTGGGTACCACAGACGCCAAGGAAGCTCACCAACCTCAGTAGCTCAGAGGTAGCACTGAGTCACCACAGGATCCGTGAAGAGAAGCACAACATTAAATCAGAACATTTGCATTCAAGGTGGATGTGATCTGGGTGACTCACTTCCCCCCTAGGCTAGGCAAGTCTGTGTGTCGGGTGGCATTGACTCAGGGACAGTAACCAAGGACCATTAGCATCCAGAGGCCCTCTGCACACAGGTAGTGAGAGCTAGAGCTATACGTTAGTTGGGCATCTTCAGTTTCTACTCTCTAATCTCAGTTCCTGTGTTTTATTATTGGCGATTAGTAGAAATCCGAGAAACACAAGTTTATTTTGTCAGAGAACTCTCGCTTTCACCTGATGTATTGTGCTATTGCTTTTTTGTGGCTTGGGTTTTCACGGGGTCCCTAGCTATATAATTTGACTTCAAATCCCATGCAGTGCAGCACAGCACTCACGTCTGTCTGAGGTGACATATAAATGAAGCGTTCCCGGCTTCCCGTGATCCTCAGTGAACCCCACAGAAGATTCCAGCACGGTCTCAGTTTCACAAGCCTGGATGCTTGCCAACCCAGGTAATTATTCTCTGCCTACCTAATTTCCCCAGGCAATTTTAATTGAAAATGGTATTATCTTTTATCCGTTGCTCAGTTCTAATCTGCTCTGCAGCATCCCTGTGTCCTGCTTCTTGCTTTCACCATAAGCTCACTGAGCTGATCTCTTTTTGAAGCTTGAGTTTAAAAAAAAAAAAAGAAAAACAGTTTCTTAAGTTCCCAAGGGTGGGGGTGGGAGATTCTGTGATATATATGAGCCATTTAATTAGTCTCAAAATATTCTGCTGAATACCACTGGCATGCGGTATAAAATATCCCTTCCTGCTAACCTTATGAAATTTCTTTTGTGGACAGAAACCTAAAGCTTTTCTTTCTGAAACACACATACACACACACACACACACACACACACACACAGGCTAGAGACAGAGATTGGGAAGGATACTGGCACGATTTTATTCTCTTAAAATGATTGTCAAAGCCCTATTCATCTCCAGATAACCTGCTTAGCAATTAGCAAAACAAAAACATACCTCTTAGAATAGGAATGCCGGAACAACATTGAAAGCTGCAATAGAAACATGCATTTTGGATGGCTTCCAATGGCCATGCTCTGAAACCAGCGCTGTCCAGCCGACCCAGGGAAGACCACAAAGGCAAGTAACACATGCAATGTTAAGCTTTCCAACATCACCATACAAATGTACAAAGAAGATGGAATACCACTCAGCGTTAAAACAAAGAGCTGTTGAATAACAACAACTAGGGTGAAGGCTAGGGGGTGATGCAAGAGAAGCTAACCACAAAAGAACATCCATCACATAACTCCATGTATAGGACAAACTTGAAATAACCTCAAAAGAATATACAATATATAATCTCATGTATATGACAAACTTAAAATAACATAAATTATACAGATGAAGCACAAATTAGTAGTTCTTGAGAAAGCGAAGAGAGAAACAGAGCTGGCCACTGACCCTAGGAAATGACAGCACCAGAGACCTACACAACGGAAGTCCTCAGGGCTCTGTCTGCATTGGTAGCCCAGGGATCTGCACAGGTGCTTCAGCTATACTGAACACACGCACGTATAACTGTGAAATCTGATGAGCTCGAACAATTCTATAAATTTCACAATTGCGATTCTGTTCTGTGATTTTTAAGGCTATCACCAACGGGGGGGGGGGGGGGGGGGGGGGGGACTAGAAAAGACTGGGAAGAGAAGATGAAGCCCGAGGCTCTATGACGAAGCACTTGCTTTACACAGTCAAGGTACGCTCAAAGTCTGAGGTTTAACCTCCAGTCATGCAAAACAAGAAAGGCTAAAGAAAATGAGTTCAATTTCTAGAATATATTATAAGTAAGCCACTAGCTGCCAAACATTTTCACATAATCAATGCACATGGAACAAAAATGAAGACAGTTTACTGTTGGTTTCGAGGCATTCCAAGCTTTTGGACTTTATGTGCTATCTCTCAGTTCAAATTACCCATATTTGGAATGATCAGTGACCACATGTGACTTGGCTTCCAGTACTGAGCAGCAGGGCACCCACTCCTCAAAGCCCTCCGGTGGCACATCATCTGTCCCATGACACATCTTTGTGGAAGTCTCTTGCAGAAACGCTTCATAATGAAACCTTAAAGCCTGGATAGTCACCAGAAAGTGTGATGACGTCCAAGAGAATAATACGGGAAGTGTCAACTTTAATCTGCACTGGATTGCAGTTTAGGTGCTTTATTTTTTTGTTTTGTTTTTTTCTTTTGGTTCTTTTAAAGGGAACTAATTTCTAGTCTCTTTAGAAACATCACACTAGTAAGAGTTTCAGGAACTACGGTATGTTAACTGGGCTCAATGATTGTGATTTTTACCTTGCCAAGCCCTCTGTCACTGTGTCGAGCCTTTCCCCCTTGNCGTCCCCACTGTAGTGCCCAAAGATAGGAATTACTGACCCAAAGAGCCTTGGAACTGACACAGTCACTGGGGAAAAAGAAACAAGGGATCGAGTATATGATAGAAGCTCTGAAAAAAATATATAGAATTAGGCCAAATCTCCTGGGAGCTGAAAAGTAAAACAGGAAGCAACCAGGTCTGAGCAGAAGCTCCAGGGCTCAATCTCAAATGACCAGAGTACTCACCATCCCCCTGGCAAGAGAGAATGGAATGAGAAAACATTATTCCCAAACAGAGCTTTGGGGAGCAGAGAGAGAAAGGGTTTGGGAGTCAGAGTGAGCTATCTCTGAGAATACAAGTCGATTAACCTCTCCTGGACCTAGTTTCCTTGTTTGCAAAGCAGCAAAGTTATCTCCCAAACTCACTGTTGTAAAGTTAAGTGGAATAGGACACAAGACAGGCCTATCACGTGCCTGCTGCCTGGAGAGGGCATTCGATTACAGTCCTCCCCCACTCCTTTATTTCTGCTGTCAAATCACTGCGAGAACGAAGAAAATGATCTCTGTAAATTAAACTAAAAATAGTAACATGGGAAACTCAAGAGCTATGGCTCCAGAAAAGAGCCAGAGAGAAAGAACCATTTCACTGCTTCCTGTAGTGATTCCCCCTCTTATAGGCTGCTAGGAAACGGGTTTCACCATCAATCTAAGTTTACGGGTTCTTCATTCAGGGGCAGAGAGGAAGCATATGAAACACCTGAGGATACGATACAAAAATCAGCTAGAAACACAGGAAATACAAAATCATGGCCTCGAGATTCTTTATGGGCACATTCTTCACAAGCAAAAACTGTCTTCATCCTGACAGAAATACAGAGTTCGGCAGAGCTTATACTAGGGTTTTTTTTTTTTTCCTATTTAAACTTGGATTGGTATTTATATGATTTGTTTGGCTTTGCTTTTTTGTCTTGATCAACCATCTGCGTCATGAGAAAGTGTATCATGAGTTGGTCCATTGGATCCCAATGATAATTTGTTTTTTACTGATGCACTTAACTACTTTAAACTTCCCAAAGCCGAGAACACAGCTAGTAGTATGAGACCATCAAAACAGGTACCACACTGAAAAGAAGGGCCTAAAGGTGTAAATAGATAGCAGTCAGTTCTTATTTTATTCCCTACCCACCATGTTGGTCTTGGTAGGAACTTAAGTAGCTGGTTTAGGTATGATTCAAACATATAAAAGCCCTAGTCTTTATTAGCATCATTTCTGCTGATAGAAACTGGTCAGCTTCAGGTGATATGAAACAGCTTCTAGGACAGCATGGGAAAGATTCCATTGCTGCTGCTTCTGACACCAATCAAGCAGCCCAAGATGCTACAAGTGATACCTGAAGCAGGATAAAGTCACTATAGGAAACCACAGCAACTGAAATCAAATGAAAGGGAGAAGCACTTAGATGTTCTCATCCAAAAGGGACATTCAGGGCTCACCAAAGTCTAGATTCTGAAGAAGAGTATTAATGATTAAGATAATAAATTCAAGAAAATTATTATTGTGTATTCATATGATAAAATTCATTCTTTCTAGTATAGNTATCTCATATAACATTCAACTAAGTAACAAAACAATTCCTCTCCTGCCCAAACAACTTCATGTTGCTCCTTTGTGTCCCATCCACCGCCCTAATTTCCACACAACCATTCAATTGCTTTCTCTTCCTGATGTAAATCCATTGAGACTAATTCAAGGATCTTTCACCCAGCAAAACACACTGTGTAACTTATCTAAGAGAATGTATTCATCAACAGTTGATTCTTCTGCAAAGTAGTTAACTCATTGCATTGTATAAAGAACAGCTTGTTTTTTTTTCATTTCTTTATCCAAAGATATCTAAGGTGTTCATACTTTCTAATGCTCATAAAGCAACTAATACAAATTTAAGTGAAAGGTTTGGGGTTAAACACATATCCATTGCATTTAAATAAATACCCATAAGTGGCTCTTCTGGATTAGATGCCCAGGTGTTTAACCACAAGAAACCACTAAAGTATTTTCCAAAGTAGTTGTACTATTTTGAATTCCCAACAATGTGTTCTGTATCATCGCCCACTAAGTACCACTACTCTGTGAGATGTACAGTTCCTTCATATTTTCATTATGGTATATATGAAGGATCAGAGATGTCTATATAGTAAAGGGCTTACTGCAACAATCATGAGGTCCTGAGTTCAGATCTTAAGTAGTCATGTGAAAATCAGGTGTGGTGGCATGTGTCTATAATCCCATTCCTAAGAAATGGAAAAAAGTAGATCTAAGAGACTTGCAGGCTAGACACCCTGAGAGAAGAATGAATTCCAAGTGTTGTATAGACCTGAAGGTCTACTAAGAGAACGTTATTTCTTCCTAGCCAAAAGAATAAGTCTGCATCTGGATAGAGACTAACATTACAGTTGGGCTGGCTAGGCACCTGGCCAAGGGACCACACATCATAAAGGCAGATTCACTTACCACAGTGCTAAAGAGATGGGAGGAATAATTATCCCTTGAATGGAAAAAACATATTTTTTTCCTTCAGAGAAAACTAACCTCTGTGCAGCTGCTACAGAGCTATGCAACTCGGAGTAGCTGCCAAGATTTACAGCTTTCCTATCCTGTGACTTTTCTTTTAAACTCTAATTAAATTCTTCCCAAGCTTCCTTCTAAGCCCATTCTTAGGTATTAAAATACTGAATGAGAACCTAAGTTTCCCTAATAACATGTAGCACCCCAAATGGGGCTCCACAAAATTTCTGGCGACACAGGTATACGGAGAGTCATCTCAGAAAAAGAGGGTAAAAGGGAATAGAAGAAGACACTCGCTGTCTACCTCTGGTGCCACTGGTAAATACACACACACACACACACACACACACACACACACACACCATACATACACATACACAAAGAATAGACATATGATCATTTGACATGATGTAATCATTGAGATCTACCCTATTTCAGAGTGCTTTATTTTTAAATCACTAATATAGTCTATCTTAAGCACAGACCTGAGTAAGTCCACACAGCTGCAATACAGAGATGGCCTGGCACTAGGAGAAAAATCATTTCTACAACTTTCCATATATCCACTCATATCTAGAGGTAACAATCACAAAATCTTATATCATATGAAATAACTCTAATACAGTCAAAATCATTAGCATAGTGAACCAATACCTATGTAATAATATACTATACACAAGACACGGTTCATCATATAAAGCAGTTTTCTAAGTACACTAATAATTTAACCTTAACACAAAGAATTATCTGGTATTTTATAAATCTGAGATCCAAAATCACTCCAACCAGCAACAGTATATTTACAAAAATTAATAATTTGATTACAAATTTTCAGCAAGTTCTCGACCCCTGTTCTGACACATTTTATACTTTAAATTAAGAACACCAAATGCATGACTTAAGAGTGTTTAACTATGCCTGATTCACTACCGCTCTGTTGAGATAGTGTCTCATTTTCTGCCACTAAGATTAATTTATAAAATCCTTATCTGCTCTGTGGATGGAACAGGAAATTAAGTGCTTTTCCATGGAAAACAATTATTAAATTCGCCCAACAAATATTTATTGTGCTCCTAGCAAGCTAAAAGGAGAGTTAGTGACTATTATTATAATATAAGTAGGGCCCCCGGGATGGTACTGAGGACACAGTGACATCTGAGCAAAAACCTGAGAGAAGGACAGGAACGCATTTCATAAAAATATGGAAGAGGGCTCCATAAGACAGTTTAGCGGGTGCAAGGGTCTTGAGGGCACTGTGCGTGGTGAACAGATCAACAAAGAAAGACATAAAAACAGAATGGTTAAAGCCAAATCATGGACAGGTGGTCACTGTCTCTATTGGTTGAATAGGAAGCCATAGATATTTTCAACAGTACAGTTAGGTGATCTGACCTACGGTTTGAAGGACTCAGCCTGAGAATGGCAGCGGCATAGAAATCAGCTACTACGAAAACCCACATGAGTCAACAGCATGGCTTGGTCCGTGGTAGTCAAAGCCTATTATCTAAGAAGCTGTAAGTTTAGTACACAGAATGAATGGGAACATCAGGACTGTTTCCTGGACTAAATTTGGAATATAAGAAACTGAAACTACTTCAAAGCTAAAAAGTAGCAACAAAAAAAGTTGAAGAAGCTACATCCACTTAGTCTGAGAAGCAATTAATGATCGAATGTGGTTCTTGAAGAAGTGAGAATACAGAGGCTATCTCAATGAGGGGCAGCTGATCCTTGAAGAAAGAAGATGTAAGATAAGAAGCCAGACAGTCACTTTCAATAGCTAACACTTGGAACATTTGCTGTATATCAAGGAGAAAGAGAGTTCTGCATAAAGATCAAAATCACGATGTCCTTTCCTCTCCTCTGCCCTTAATGACTTTGGTTCAATAATACTCCCTATGGACTGCCGTAGACTGAGCTTGACGGGAATTACCCAGATGAATGCGTTAACAATGGATAAATAGCCCGATTGAAATGTAAATAGGTGAAGATTAATGCAGTCAAGAACATGAAGAGATAAGACATAAAATAAGGAAAATAATTTCAAAAGTTTCATACACTGTATAAATTGTTTGAAGTAACAAAAATATGTAAGAATTACACTTCCAAATACAAATTTTTATTCTTTTCTCTCAAAAAGTTAAGGTTGTTGCCAAGATCAAAACCATTCTTCGTGGAGCCAGAGGGGTAGCTCAGTGATCACGGATGAACTTCAGTAACAGCAACCCTGTGAGGCAGCTCACAACCCACATGTAACTCCAGATTTGATATCTCCGCTTCTGTGGGCCATACACTCGTGAGATGTAGGATGTCCATCTGTATATGTGTTGCTTTATTGGTTGATGAATAAAACTGTTTTGGCAAATGGCTTAGCAGAGAGAAGTCAGGCGGGAAATCCAAACAGAGATAAAGAGTGGGCGGAGTCAAAGAGATGCCATGTAGCTGCTGAAGGACACAGATGCTGGACCGAACCTTACTGGTAGGCCACAGTCTAATAGAAAGGGATTAATTCAAGATGTAAAAAATGGCAAGGAATACAGCTAAGCTATTGGTCAATTAGTATTGTAATTAATACAGTTTCTGTGTGATTTTTTTGGGTCTGGGCAGCAAGGAAATGAACGAGCAGTCTCCACCTACACTCATGTTGCACATGCCCACACATAGACACACAAATAATTTGAAAAGTAAAAATATTAATAGTTAGTAACTATTTTTATCAAGTTAACTTAGTGTTTCAAGGTAGTAAATTAAATAATGCTTGAAAAGAAATCCATATTATTTTGAGGGGCCAGAGAAACCATAAATATCAATGACACTGAATAACTTCTCTTCATTGTTTAAAATTTTCCATACAGTATATTTGACCATATAATTCTCCCCTCTCAGTTCTTCACTGATTCCCACTCACCCACCCAAGCACCCACCCATCAACTTAATGTTCTTTCTCTCTCTCTTTGAAAAACAAAACAGAGGGGCTGGAATGTAGCTCAGTGGTAGAACACTTGCCTAGCATGTACAAGGTCCTGAGTTTGAGCTGAGTCCTGGAAGAAGGAATTTGAACAAAGGCAGAGGCAGGCAAACCTCTGAGTTTGAGGCCAGCCCGGTCTATAGAGTGAGTTCCGGATGACCAGAGCTAGACAAAGAAACCCTGTCTTGGGAAAACAGAGAGAGAGAGAGAGAGAGAGAGAGAGAGAGAGAGAGAGAGAGAGAGAGAGAGAGAGAGAGAGAGAGAGAGAGAGAGAGAGAGAGATCGTAGAGTCCTGTTTGCACTGGCCAACTACTCCTGAGCATCAGGCCTGCCCTGGAGTGTGGCAGGATTCTCATTCCATTGACGAAAACTGGTTTTCATTATCTCAGCCGCTGGTAATCGCAAATAGCTGTGGGTATTTTGGCTGGCTTGATCTTCTACAGGGACTTATGCATGCTTTCACAGCCTCCATGAGTTTATATATGCATCAGCCTTGTTGTGCCTGGAAAACACTTTTTCCTTGAAGCCATCCACTACCTCTGGCTCTTAAAGAGTCTTTCCAGCTCCACTTCCTCAAATGGGACAGACACCCCATTTAGAGTTTAGTGCTCCAAAATCTCTAACTCTTAGTATATTGTCCAGTTGTAGATCTCTATGTCGATTACTATCTGCTGCAAAAAGTTTTTCTGTTGAGAGGGGAATGATCTATGGGTGTAGCAGTATGTCATTAGTGGTCATTGTATCTCTATGTTCCTTTCACAGGAAGATACTAGTAGTTTTTCCCCTAGGGCCAATGACCTCCCTGGTTCTTGGACTCATTAACAGTACCAGGATGGGAACCCATTTCTTGGAGTAGTTTTAAATTTTATCAAAAAGTGGTTGGTTGGTTACTTTCATAATATTTGTACCACACTGCACAGAGAGGGGTAACTTCTCTTTAGACCTCTGGGTTTCTGCAGTCTGAAATCCAAGGGCAACATAATGTGGTACTTGGGGTTGCACTAGAGATGTGACACTAAGCATGTCCATTTGAAATCAAGTATCTAAAATACTGTCCTTTAGGCTTATTCTTGAATCTCCCTTACCCAGTGTTTCTAAACCCCTTACAGTACAGCCTACGTGCTTGGTGAATAAAACCCTTCACTACTGAGGCGCTGGTGCACAGGAAAAAGGTAAAGACATACATTTCACATCCTCCTTTTCCCCCACCCCGCCCCGAACAGGCCCAGTTTCCTTCCTTGCTTATAATTCAGGGGCGTGACTTAAAGCACTGAAAAGAGCAAACAAAAATTCCTGCCTATCTGGGGATGTTTTTACAACATTGAGGGACTTTATCAATAAGCAGCATGGAACGAGAGGTCCACTGCATCCTCCTGTCTCACCCTCCACCGCGTCAGAGAATGAAACTGCTGTCACAGCTGAGAAGCCATGGGAAGCTGAATGAGGTTCAAAATAACCTTCTATTATTTTCAAAGGTGGCCTTCAAGGAAAATAAAATGTTAACTCAGATTTTGATTTACTGGTCTAATAATTCAAAGCCTGGGCTTCGATTTCAATTTATCAACACCCTGGTCCCTCTATTGCTCGTGATTAGAGTACGGTGTTAATCACTCTTATCTGTAGGACTGGGATACCAGAGGACAAATGAGCGACCGAAAATATCTCATTAATATGCCTCCTCAGCCACGCGGCAGTATCCATTCCGAGTTGAAAAGCAGAACTCTGTCTAATAGCACAAAGCCCTGCAGTTATTCGCATCTTCCATGCAATCGGCCGGGAGGCTGAAGCTGCTAGCTAAATCATCTTGATCTTATTTAATTTGCCATTCCCCTTCCACATTAGTTCTGCTACAGAAATAGGACCGCAGTTTCCTTCCAATAACTCCCTGACAACTTAGAACCAGGAAGAATCAATTTACTTTGTTAACTCCACTCCATCACTGAAAGCCAGTAATTATAAACCATTTAATTAATGCAAAACCTTCTCTCTTTTATTATTATAGCAGGATAAATATTGACCAAAGGTGCACTCTGTGATTTTCCTTCTGCTTCACTGTGCTTTTATTGTATTTGTTTGGAACTAAGGCAATGTACTTTACAAACAGGCAGTCCCTAGATAAAACTTTGCTTTTTATATAATTGTCAGCAGGCACTGACCCAGAACAAAGCAATGTTATATATAACAAAAGAAACTTAAATCACTTGAGGTGTACATAGCATGCATTTTTGTTTTATGGAATATAATCTGAGAATACTGTGTTATAGGGTATGGGGAGCCATATTTGAGAAACATACTTTCTCCAAGAAGATACACAGATCCAAACCAAGGTGGAGAGATTAAAAAAATATATATATCCAGGTTTATAGTATGTATATAAGGCACTTGATTCAAGTGTAAAAGTTGATTTTTCTCTCATTTTGTTTTTCCAATACTATATGAATTATTGAAATATTAAATATAATAATACCTGTTTTATATTATTTAACTGTTAAGTCTGCTTTTTGAGCAGATTTTAGAGGCTATTTACTAGTAATTGTGCTCTATACACACTAATTTGCAACAGTTAAGTTTTCAAAGTAGTCAGATAAAATTGGTGGCTTGTGCATATTTTGTCTACAATGAAGAAAGGATAAATTGTGTAAGAAATAAAATATGTCAAAAATTCAAAATAAAGAGAAAGGTTTAAATAAGGTAAAAACTTGAGCCTGCACCAACACCTGTGGAGACCTACTATATCTACCAGGAGTATTCAGTCTTAAGCTCACTCGCACTGAAGGATGGCAGATCTCAAACAAGGAAGCACTCTTAAGACAGTATGAGGTTTGGTCTTTATTCCTGTTTATGACAGGTGACTTTGATAATGTATTCTCTATAGAAAAGTCCTGAGGAGGCACCAGCGTCCTCTAAACCAATGCTGGCCAACAGAAGTATGATGTGAATGAACCATATGCATAAGCTTAAAAATCTTAGTTACCACATTAGAAAAAGAAAAAAACAAGTAAACATAATTCATTTTCATTTTTATTAGCCCAATATATCTAAAGTGTTAGCTGAATGATTATTACATATGGAATATGAAAATTACTAATGAGATTTTAAGGTTTTTTTTTTCCCATCCGAAGCCTGAAATCAGGTGTGTAATTTAACCTGGAATCATGTCTCAACTTAATGCCAAATGGCCACATCCAAGTGGCAGCTGTAACATGGGACATCATACATCCCAGAATAAGCAGGTAGCCAGTGAACTGTGGGTTAGACACAGCCGAGTCTCAGTTACAAAATGACTGGCAGAAGAGAATAGGAGAGACATGAAGTTCTCAGTCCTAAAAAGCACCTAGGAATTATTCAAGTTCCTGGAGTAACCCAAACCCAATGCTCCTTTGATTACTCGAGCCCCAGGCATGTCACATTACTTCAGTGTGCCAAGAGTTTTGTAAATAAGTTACTTTATATCTGTGGTAAATGTTAACTTACTGCTTTTCTTAATACTTGAGAATTTTTCTTAATATCTTATATTCCCTATAACAGCTTCGCTGCTCTGTCTAACTAATGAATTTCAAGTTAAAATTCAAATCAGAACAGTACCTCTAGTCTTGAAATCAGATCATGAACTACAACTCAATGTATCTTTCTGAAGTAACACCTCCACTTACAAAGATCGTAACTACTAAATGTTATACTAGACACCACCAACCTTATAATGCTAGTACTAGATGGTGCCAATAAAACGCACAGGTCAAAGAAGTATTCTTCTTTCATGACCTTTGTTTGAATAACAGTGGCCATTGCCTTTTATTTCTTGAACTGGTCCCCCAGATGCTGGATTCTAAATACCGAATCGCTTTTCTCAACTAGGAACACAAACAATCAAGAAAACAATAGCCATGTACTAATGTGATTGCATGGAGCACAGGGAACCTTTTCTCCATCCAGAGCCCAGGATAAATTCACAGAACAGCACCCAGATTACCCAATCCTGCAACCCAGGTGCATCTGCATAGTCAACAGTCATCTTAATTGAAAATTAGAGGTCACCCCTGTAATACTGGCCCTCCTATTCAATTCAGAGGGCACTCCGGTCCCCAAAGTCATTATTGCAAACTTGTTTCAATTGCTTTTGGACTCTGCCTACACAGAGTTATCTGTAGGGACCTTTGCTATTCCAGGCCTCTGGTCCTCTCTCAGAGTCTGTCCTTAGGAGAAGAGGGCTCTGCTTGCCTCTGTAATTACCTGAATTTCTTCTGCAATTTTCTTCCTGCCCATGAAGGGCATCTACTGTGCAGAACTATAACCTCTGCTTTCTACACAGTTCAACAAGGGTCAACCATTTCTATTGGAAGTCTTAAGCAACTCACGCCCCCTCTACTAGATAAAGAAAACATTCAGTTTCTCAAGAACCTCCGAACTTTTGGATAAACTTTACTGAACCGTGAGTTTGAGAGGAAAAGTAGTTTTGAGTTCCTCAAAACAGAGTAGAAATGCCAGGAGCTTCTTCTTCCTTCTGTACAATGCCCACTGCACTTGACCCTTGGAAGATAGCCTCCCTAAAGACACAGAAGCTTTGTCTGCTCGTGGTCACTTGTGATCCCAGCACTTGAGAGGCAGGATCAGGGTCATTTTCATCTACTTACCAAGTTTGAGGCCAGTCTGAGAATAATACTATGCCTCAAGAAACCATAAGGGGAAGCAACATGAAAGGAAAAGGGAAATGGAGGAAAATAGAAAAGAAAAAAATTAGGAAAATGTTTGTCTGCATTAGAAATACATTTATCTAATTTTATCTTTAAAAAAACATTAATCTCCTTGACTTCCAAAGCAGTCAATCCTTCCTCCAAGACAATTATATAACCACAGTCCAAGAAGATGATCCGAAAACAAGTTTCCTAAGACAATACTAGGTGAGGGTCTCCAGAGAAACAGAATCAATAAAATATATACATCTGTGCGTAAAGGGGAGGGGCAGAGAGAGAAAGAGAGAAACAGACAGAATCCAAGAGACAGAGACTGGCTGACTTCTGTGGTTATGGGTAAGGAAGTCCCAGTCTGTCTGCTGCAAACTGATAAACCAGACATCTTAGTGATGTGATCTGAACCACGTTCAGAGACCTTAGAGGCAGTGGGGCTCCGTTGTTGGTCTGGGTCATCCTACCCTACCTAATAGGCAGAGTAGCCAAAGAGGATTTAAGTGAGTAGGCTTAAACAAGAAGCATAAGGCAAGTGCATTATCCTAAGTAGGAGAAAGGACCTAGAAAAAATGACCAAGAGAACAGTCTGCAGAAGGCTTGGCCATCTGTGGGAAATGAGAGGGAGGCAGTGGTTCATCTGGCGTAGGAAAAGTGCTGGGGCTTTCCCACACTCAGACGGCTCAAAAATGGTCGGTCAGGGAAGCCACAGAAGTGCACCGAGTGGATGCCATGACCTCCGGGGCTATTCAAGCCTCTCCATAAAAATTACAATGCCCAACATTTTTTATTGGGTTTATCAGTTGGTTTCAGACAAGTGGAATCAAAGGTGCACGATTATTTTTCTACAAATGTCAGAGTGGCCCTTTCCTGAAAAGAGCCTCACCCCAATTAAAAAAAGTCTAAAACGCAAACGGGGGTTTCTGGAATAGGTTGGCAGAGGTTAATCTGTCATTTACAGAACAAAACAACCGGAATAGGTTATGACAAACAGGCTTTTAAAAAAAACTTGATTTTTACTCTTACCTCATGATCAGATGTATAAAATGTGAGGTCTGAATCCAAGATATTATCAAATGGCTTTAAGATGTGTTAAATCTGATCTTTTAACAATAGGTACTTGAGGTCAACGGACAATAGCGGTCCATCCATCTGTGCCCTGTACAGTAGCATTACCCAACAGACATCTGCTGAGTTCCTAGTGTGCCCTGGGTTCTACTAAAGAGCACGGAACATACCCAGTATAAAATACAACTGTCCCACTGCATGCTTATAGTTTAAATGGAGGAGACAGAGTTAATATGAAACAAGAAGTAATTAGTAAATTGAAAGCTGACAAGTGTTATATTAAAAAAATTTTTAAAGTAGAGGACAGGGCAAAATGGTTATAAGGAGAAGATTGCCATTAAGCAAAGGTTTGGAGGTGAAGTCATTAGCCATGTCTGTGAGTGCAGCAAGAGAGAGGATTCCTAGAAGAGCCAAGGCAGAGGCCCTGAGGTCACAGCACACCAGCGTCTTCCAGAAACAGAAAAGAAGTCATTTTGACAGGAAATGAGCAGAGAAAGCCTGAGACGAGGAGAATAGGGCAACAATGAAATGAGAGGGTTGGTGCAGAGAATTGAGCTTGTGTGTGGACAGTGCTAGTGGCAGAACCTAGAGTCCTGCACATGCTAGGCAAGGGCTCTGCTACTACACCACTCAAGCTCTTGACTTAGAGTGAAAGCAAAATGAGAGGCTACAGGATGATCGGGGCAGGATGCGAGAAGTCTAGGTTATAAGGAGCAGGTGGTTCTGAGTGCTAAATCAGGAATAGGTTGCAGCCAGGCAACCTAGAATACAGACCATAATCCAAATAAAGGAGAACAGAGAACCCCATGCAGGCTAAAGTGATGGCTGGAGAGGGTGGGTGCATTTGAGAGCAAAGTGAACAAAATTAACAACAGCATGCATGGTGTGAGGAAAAGGCAGGAGTTATGAACAATTCACAGAGCAACATTGGAGCATAAAATTTTGCTAAATTTCAACAAAATTACAAAACATAACTTTTCTAGAACGTGTTATCAGCCAGTCAAACACTGGATTTCTCTTTGACACCTACTATTAAAAGGAAATACATCCCAGGCGATTTATCCACAAAGAGCTGAGGACCACAGCCTGCAAGTTGCATATATGTGAGGTTCTGTGCCTGCAGCAAATGCAGAGTATTACGCAACAAGAGCAAGCATACACAAAGTAAGACAGGCAACTGCAAAAACACTTCACTTACTAATAGAGGCTGAACCTAGAGCGCTACACTCTGTATGCATCAGGAAGTACATACAGTAACTGGCACACACAGATCAGTTTATCAATAAATACTTTATTTCTTTAAAAGTCAACTTTTGGTTCTCAATCAATACTTTTCTTCTGCCTTTCTGGCTCTCAGCTGTGGACTTTTTTTCTGAAATAGAATGGCAGCTTACAATCCTCATCAGATAGTTTCTTCTGAAATGAATTTGAATGTCAAAACATAATACGAAATAAATGGTAATAGTAGTGTTGTTGGTCTAATCATTTATAGGACTAAAGAATCCATAGTGACCTCCCAAATATAGCATCTTCAAAGGCAACATGGAGTGTTTGTCCATCATGCTGGTGGTGCTTCTCTTAGAACAATTAAGGGGGGGGGGCTTTATAAGATGAAGGAAACTGCCCTGCGATGGTGCAGCACACCTTTAATCCCAGCATTCAGGAGGCAGAGGCAGGCGAAACTTTCTGATTTCCAGAACAGCCAGGACTACACAGTGAAACCCTGTCTCGAAAGACCAAAACAAACAAACAAACAAACAAAAAAATGAAGTAAAACCGCCTTGAGTTAAACGGAGCTAAAGGAAACAACCAACTATAATGAAATAGAAAGTTCCAATAAAACCATCCGAAAGGAAGATATAAAGGTGAGTCCCTTCGCAATCTCTGCAGTCATGGCAATGACAGTGTGGCAGCCTGCAGCGTAGAACTGCTTTCAGCACGAGAGCACGTGGGACAGGATGCTTCTCACTTCAACTGCACTGCTCCTTTGAAACCTCCCATATTCTGGTACACTCTGGTGGTTTCAGGTATTTGTTAGGTAATGCTGCTTCTTTTAAAGAAAATTCAGAAATAGGAAATGTGAACTTGCAGAAATGATGGAAAAGGGAAGGTAGTTTATATGGAGGCAGATCGTTGGCTTTACAGTTATATACAACTGACTTGGTTTGGTCATTTTCTAAATAGATTTAACAGCTGTGTGTATGTGTGCGATGTACGCACATCCACAGGTATGTGTGCATATGCTGCCCACTTTAATTTCTGAGTTCTCAGTGAACTGGGAACTTGCTGGTTCTTCTAGATTGGCTGGCCAGTAAGCCCTGGAATCCTGCTGTCTCCACCTCCCCACCACTGGGATTAGGGACATGCACCAACATACCTGGCTTTCCAGAGGGGGACCAGACATCAGAACTCAGGTCCTTGGGCTTGGTTGGAAAGCATGTCACCAAATAAGGTATCTTGCCAGCCCTAACTTAATAGCTTTTATTAGAGGAACTGACTAACCTCCAGTGAGATTAAAGGTACATATATGTACATACATATGTATGCATGCACATACACACACATGCATGCACACACAGGCACAAAACATATGGGTGATTAGCCACGAAGTTATTAACAATCAATCATTGCGACCAAGGAAAAACAACAATTTCATATGGTTTAAGATTTCCATAATCTATCAGAATGGACCAGTAACCTATCTATACAATCTTGAATGAAGATAATAGTCTTAAAAACACACATGGACAGAAAACAGAGATTCCATTTTTTCTAATTTCTGTTTTCCCACAAAAATCTGAAACATCTATGTACAAAATTAACAAAAATTGTTTAACATGTACTCTTCACTGTCTAAATGCAATGTGCACAGGAGGCGTGAAAAGTAGCAGTCAAGTAAACAGCTTTCCTATCCAGATGTCACTAGCTTGACAGTCTTCTGCCATTTTGCTCCCAAGCTTAGCGTTTAACCATTTAACACCTTAACATCTAATACAATGAAGTCTTACTTAACCACAGAGCATGAAATAATTTCATTTGCAAGAAACTGGATGGAATTGGAAACCATTGTGTTAAACAAAATAAATCATATTCAAGAAGACAAATCAACCAGGCGGTGGTGGTGCACGCCTTTAATCCCAGCACTCGGGAGGCAGAGGGAGGCGGATCTCTGTGAGTTTGAGGCCAGCCTGGGCTACAGAGTGAGATCCAGGACAGGCTCTAAAGCTACAGAGAAACCCTGTCTCGAAAAAACAAAAAAAGAAGACAAATCTAAGATTTTCTGACATATGTGGGAATCTACACTTTTAAATACTCACATAAGATATAATAGTAGAAGATGCACTGTTTGTGCAGAGGAAGCGACCAGTGGGAGGAAAAACAGGGCAAAGGAGAAGCAACTATGACGAAAACACATGACTTGTGTGTATGGAAATACAATGGAATCCACTGTTTTGTACAATGGGAATACACTCAAATATTCCGACAGATCTTTCTTATATTTTACTTTACCTCTGTCACAAGGTTCTGATCACTTCAAAAGACACCAAATTGCCCCGCTCTGCACTGGATAAATACTTCAGGTTAGTTCTCTGTAATAATCCAGGCATGCCCAGCCGCTCGAGTGCATTAGGATGGTGGGTGATAAGGCAAATTCTTACCAGGCTCCACTTCCACACTCAATCAATGAAGAATCCATCACCTTGGGCACTTCAGCCTGGCATAATGGGTAGTCTCCATCAAACCAACTTCAAAAGCTTATTTTAATTATAAGGGTGCTAGATGTAAGTGGCTGGTCTCCTGAGGATGGTAAAGAACTCTTAACCCCTTACACACTCTAGGTGGTTAAAGTGAAAGCTGTCAGCTCTAGAAGAATGGAGCCCCAAAACAAACCCCAACTTTTCTTTTTATTGTTATTTTTATTGTTTTTCTCTGCTCCCCTCCCTTTCTCTGCCCTCCCCTTCTACCCTCTCCCATGGTCCCCATGCTCCCAATTCACTCAGGAGATCTTGTCTTTTTATATGTCCCATGTAGATCCATGAATGTCTACCCCCAACTTTTCAAAATGATAATTTCACTTCTGTAAAACTTCCCCTACTAATGATGGACTCATTTATAGAAAACTCAAATTTTGGACATTCCCATGGGGATGCCATGAATGGCACGCTGCGTGAAGAGAGCACACACAAACACACACACACACACACACACACACACACACACACACACACACACATGAAGACTAGCTCCACTGCTTCTGCCAGCGCCATCCTTAAATCCTAACTCTCGGTTCTACCCTTCTGTATCCAAAATCATTTCAGGAAGTCATTTCAAGAGCTGAAATTCTCAAATCCACCGTCTTCTTCAACCTTTTCGAGCAAAGGGAATAAGATGAAGGGTATCTTTTACAATGGCATGTGACTATAATTCTAAGACACTACAGAAAAATGATTTATCTTCACTTGTCTTGGTGACAGCGAGATGACTGAATGTTTGTGTCATACCAAATTCTTGGCAGTAGGACTTTTGGGAGTCATGAGACCATAAGCATCAGTATGGAACTAATGCCCTTATTGAAAAAAAGAAAAAAAGGATGAGAAGCCAAGCATCCCATCCTTCCTTCTAACTCCATCACACATGATCTGTAGGATCCATGACCTACAGAACTATGAAGGCAAATGTGGGTCCTTTAAATATACACACAGAATGTTGTTAGAATAGCCCTACACTTAGGGTTGACAGGGAAGAAGAGCAGAAGGCATGAGGGGCAGGGAATACAAGTCTATGGGGGAAATACTTTTAGTTATCATCATCTTTAATTGCTCTATGATACACATTGAATAGTGATCAAACTGGCAAAAAAAAAAGGATGGTTGACAACTCAGTTTCTTTTGGCACAGTCTGATGGCAGAAGTTCTTCAGATCAGCACTAATGTTTTAAAAGGACAAGCACAGTATTACGGAATGCTATGTGTACCTAGTTCATTAGGCCACAATCACATGGAGGCCCTCTACAAATGGTAACTGTTTAAACAACTCTGACAGCCCCACATTGGTCAATTATGCAAATTATAGTCAAGGTCATAATCTTCAAAGGAGTGCTCCAACACCATTAGATGCAACACATGGGTCATGTGCTTAAGGGTCTCACTCCCAGTAGACTTGTCATCTCCACAGGTCTCACCTCAGCATTTGGCAAGTCCAGGGCTGCTTAACAAGTTCAAGGATATTTGTTCAATTATTGCCAAGGACTTGACACCGTTGGAACAAGATTTTAGCAGCAGATGATCCGTATGGAACCACGTTCCAAACTCTCTTTTAATGGGATAATTCTTCGGACATCTGTAGAGAGTTTTTTGCAGCCAAATTTGCACCTTGGATCCTTGGGAGGCAGAATGAACGAGCTGACAGAACAAAACTAATCCTCACGCTCAATGTGGCAACACTAGAAAGAGTCTTTTCTTTAGGGGCTCTAGAATGTTCCACCTTGGTGCTAGAAAAAGCAACTTTCCCCATGCACGAGAGGAGTTTTGCTTGGTGCCCTGTTCATATAAAACTGAATGTGGGCAAGAGGTCACCCTAAAAGAACTGATTTCTGTGTGTGTTCCTCTGTACAGTAACACATGTAATTATTTCCTGGGAGATTCTTCATGTTCCAAATTCAGTATCATCAGCTTCATAATGGAAAACCTTTCTGACCAAGGTCTAATTCTGCTTGTGAGATTTAAACCTCGGTGCAAGGAAAAAATGTTTTTGACAACAGTAAACATCATTCTAGATAATAAACCATTGAGAAAGTAAGACAGGGTTTTTTATGATGATGGATGCTTGGGCCACATAACTGTTACGCTAATACGTGGCTCTGTCCAGAAACTCCTATTTTACTTTCTTCAATGCAGATGGAACATTTCAGCAAGAAGATCCCAAGGCAGATGGCTAATTTCTGTCTAGCACTTAGGATGTGGAGTCCTAAACAAGGTAGTTGAAGCACAACATACGCCCGTGTTTCCCAATGAATCACACATGTCTTTGTTTACTCCTGAATATGGCTGTCTTCATTTTCCCAGTCCTTGTGAGAGAAGGGTATGAACTGGCAAGCAGAATGTTACATTCATTCTATTTTATCTGAGAATTTTCATGCTGAATGGAACCTGAGATCATTTATTCTAACTTCAAATTTTGTGGAAGAGAACATAGAAGTATAAATAATTGAGAACAAGAAAACTCAGATGAAATGTTCCTTCATAGCAGTTTTCTGTTATTCACTAAAACAAGCATTTACTCAAGGAGACTAAATGGCCTCAACCAAACTGCTAACCTTTGGTGTATCTAACAGAATCAAGTATCTCATCTAACTCATCCCTTTCCTCAATGAAAGAGCTAGGCAGATCTGTGGTGGGCACAGACTCATGTCTAGCAATACACAGACACAAGTTTGACTCCTGATACTTTAGAAAGAAAGGGAAAGCTGGGAAAATATGCTGAATTAATTTCTTGATGGTGCTCTGACAAAAACCACAAAGTAGAGGCTTTAAACAACACACATCAACATACATTCATTAAGTCTCTTAAAGTCCTATAGGTCAGAAACCCAACACATGTCTCACCAGGCTAAAAATCAGGGTGTCAAGAGAGCTTCTCTATAAGTTTGAGGCCAGCCTGGTCTACAGAGTAAGTTAGAGAACAGCCAGGGTTACAAAGAGAAGCCCTATCTCAACCCCCACCACCCAAAAGAAAGAGAGAGAGAGAGAGAGAGAGAGAGAGAGAGAGAGAGCGAGCTCCCTTCCTTTCTCTAGGGTTCTCCTTGTCACTCGGCTTCTGGAGGTTGCTCACATCCCTTAGTTCGTGGCCCTGCTTTCATCTTCAAAGCAGCAGTGGTGAGTTCTGTTTTTTTTTTTCCCTCTGAGAACCCAATCACTAGCTCTCTCAAATCCCTCTCTTCATCTCTCTTGACACAATCACCTAAGGATCTTTATTGTTCAAAATTCATAAGGAGTACATTACCCAGATTATCTAGACTATCACCACCTCAACCTCAGATCCTTTCCCTTAAGGTAGGGGTTCTCAATCTGTGGATCGCAACCCCTTAGCAGGGGGAGTGGGGCTGCCAGGGTGTGTGTAAAACGACCCTTTTACAGGGATCACATAGGACCAAGGGACAACACAGATATTTACATTACAATTCATAACGGTAGCAAAAATGTCAGTTACGAAGTAGCAATGAAAATAATTTTATGGTTGGAGGTCGCCACAGCATGAAGAATTGGATTAAAGGGTGGAGGGAGGCCTTAGGAAAGTTAGGCATTCTTGTCAAGTTAAAAGTGACATTTGCAAACTCTAGGGATAAGAATTGAGTATGTTTAGAAGATTATAATTCTCCGCCTACCTCCCCACATTCCCGACACCCCACAAAAGACCCCACAATCTCTCTGGGGACCAAACCAGAATCCATGCTATTTACTCTCCCCTCTAGCTAGTGCTTTAAGATCATACAATGACACTCTCAGCTTCTTTGGGTTTTCTGCTCACAGATAGTAATCTCATATCAATTTGTATCTTCAGCTTTTTTTTTTTTTCAAAAGCACAATATCCTTCCGTTCAGGACTTGAGATGTTTTTTGACAAGGTAGGACAAAGCCAGTAACATTGTGTGACGACAAGAAGGTCACCCTTCAGCTCTAACCCAGGAAAAGGGCAAGTGGATCCCCAGGCAGCTTAATTATATACAGACAGGAACGAACGGGAGAGGAGAGCCATGAACACTCCTGGTCCTCCCGTGCACCCTATTACAATATATTTGACTGTGCCCTAGGGTATGCCTAAAGCCATTTTGAAAGCTTGTAAAAATAAATTCAAATTTTCTCCTCTTATCACACAATGCCTTCCATGCTATAATACAAGCTCATCCCCCATTTTCCTCTCATATCCACTGGCGCCCCATTTCCCACACCACCTTGAGACACTGAATCACACACCCTGCTTCTAAGCTTTTTTTCAGGGGGAACGTGTGTCAGAAAGACTTCCTCCCTTGAAGACACTCTGCCCCTCAGCCTGCTGCTATTTTAGACCCAAGGGATGAGTCACTGAAATTTATACCAGCACCCTGCCCCTGGCTCAGGCTGGTCACAGAGTCTCTGCTTGCCGTGTGACACAAATTAGCAGCAGTGTTTTAAGCGGCCATCACACCTTTAAGAAAAAGGCTGTCAAACAAATCGCCTAGCCATATGTTTTATTCCTAGGAACGCTTCAGCAGAGACAGCATTCCATATGAAGGGATGAAGGTTACATTACCTAGCTCTCCGATTCCCTGCTATTTTTTCCCCTAAACCTTTCCCCAGTTCTCCATTTCACACCCCGGAGACAGGGTTAGTCACTCTCTCTACAGCAGGTTGCTTTTACATCTACCTGAAACGCTTCCTGTTCGGCTCAGTGTCACAAGGGTGCATAAGAAAGTCTGGCTTGAAGTCTCCGTGGGGGTCACACATCCATCATCTCCATCCTCATTGGGTTCCTTCTTTGGTCCCAAGGTCCTGACAGGTGCTCTTTGAACCTTGTCCCCTTAGAACTGCTTTTCCTTGGTATTACAATTTGAATATGAAATGTCCCCCACACTCTCAAAGATGTGAACACTTGTTCCCCAGCTGGGGATTGACCTTAGGTGGGATCTACCTGGAGGAAGAGGGTCACTGGTTGGTGGTGGTGGGGGGTAGTACCATAAGGTTTCTTTGAAGGGTCCCACTTGCTGTCCTTTCTCTACTTCTTTACTGTGGATACAGGGTAAGCAGGCGCTACATGATCATGGCCATACAGCTTCCTGGGCATGAAGAGCTGTGTTCTCTCCAACTGTGAGCCAAAGTAAACCCTTCTTGCTTAAAATGCCTCTTGCTGGTACTTGATAGTAGCAATGAGAACAGTAACTACTGCACTCTGTGGCCCTAGTCGACAACCCTATTATCCTCTATTCATCTCGGTGGCCCTTAAACTTTGCATAGTGTGGTACCAGGGCTCACCAGCCAAAAAACATAATGGTTCTAATTTCTTTATAAAACAGAAAGGTATTTCATTAACAATTCCTTCATGCTACAGTTTCCATTATTTTCCTTATATGTTTGCTACTTGATTCGTGATGGCCAGGAGGAGACTAAAGAAGATGACTATTAAGGGGAAACACAGGTGTCATCTACATTTAATTAAGGGACTTGAGTCTATGTTCATGTATTGGAATTTTATATACTATACAAAATAGCTTTATTGATGCTACTTCATACAACATAATAAACAATGCCCACATCCACGTCCTTTTGATAGATCTTTACACAAACAGATAACATACATATATGCATTATAAACATAAATTTGTTGTATTTTGTCTAAACTTACAATATATAAAAATGTCCTAGTCGAAAAACTCAGGGAACGAAGGAGGAAATGGAAAATAATCTAACTATGTTGAAGCCCAACTTGGCAGTTTCTCATGCACCTGAATACAAGACCAAGCCATTCCATTCTTGAATATTTAACCAAGAGAAATAAAAACAAACCCAGGTAGAAATAAAATGCTTATGAGGACTTTTGATCCTAACTGCCTGAAATTGGAAATATGCATGTCTATACGCAGGTAAATAAACTGACATGTATGCCCAAGTGAGTAGTACTCAGAAGTTTTATTTAAAAGGCAACAAATTGCCAAAAACATATGAAGCATTGCAGAAACACAATGCCTAAAGCAGAAAGCCAGACAAAAAGAATATATGATTCTATTTAGCAAAAGCAAAATGAAATCTATAGTAACCAGTGTCAGACGAGCAACGATTTGAGCAGAGTGCTGTCCAGTAAGAGGGCTCAAACAAGGTTCCAGGAGCAAAAGAATGACTTCCTATGATTACTGTGGCCACGGTGACACTGGTGGACACATGAAATGTCAAATGAATGCAGACAACAGATGCATATTGTTGTGTGCAAATTACCATTCCATCATGCTAATACTTTCTTAAGTGGACCAGTGAACTTCTCACCAGATGTGGAGACAGTGTTAGGAACAATCTCGTTTGATAGGAATACAGGCTTAATGGTATTTATCAAATTCAGTTTGAATGATCAGGTCGGGGAAGGAAGATAATCCTCATCTGGAGTGTATTTCATAGGTTTTAGAGTGTTGATGGATCAATACTTACAGCAATTGCTGTACTCCAATGCCTGTGACACGGGCCTACTTGAGGTGCCTATGCCATGGTGGGCTGTGCAGAGTGACGCCTTGGTACCCCCTGGGCTGGAAGCACAGTGAGTGAACCATTCGGCTTAGAAGCACTAGTTCACACTGAAGCAGATTCGGATTACCATTTCCTCCACAAAATACTAAGATGACTTGGAGCAACTTAATGGAATCGGCAATCTTTGAGAGCACCACTTGTTGGAACTGCAAGTATTTGGAGAACACAGCTAACTGGAAGTCACAGGAGGCTGTGAGGGATAGTGAGTACATCACATGACCAAGAGAAGGAGACCTGGATGCTGTAGACCTCCCTGGCTCCTCATGTGCCCATACAGCCCCTCAATACTCCTGAAGCCCGACTCTACTTCACGTCCTGTGGAGCAGTCTCAAGCAGAGATTTCAGGACCCTCTCCCCAGTGCCTCTGCCCGACAGGATAATATGCCCTTATACCAACTTCCCAAGTGCACCTCTCACAGTTGGTTCCAGAACCACACACTGAAAGCCCAACTGGACATCTTGGTCTCCTGTACCAATGTCCCAGATGTAGAATGGTCATACCCATTAAGTAAGTAAGAAAAAGTCTCATTAATTTCTTCCACCAACTATACTTTGTTACTGTAAGAGTAAAGCTGTCAAGGGAAAGTTTAAAGTTTCTCAGAAAGTAAGCCATGACTTCTTCAGGTTCCTTCAGTATTAGTGAGTTTATTTCAATTCTTAGGATACTATGCAACCTCTATATTTCTGACATTATTTTTGTTGTTCTTTAAGAGCACAAATGAATCATACTGCGCTCTGCTGATAAAAGACAGAGTCGTGGTTCAAACTGTATTTCATTTTCCATTGTCAAATGACAAAGGCAAACACAAGAGAATCCTGAGGGGAAAGCAGAAGGCAAAAAAAGACGCAACTTCACTGAAAAACAAGAAAGAAATTCACAGTTGAGAAGAAAGGCAGGAAGTCCTCTGAGGAAGGGAGCGAGCATGCAGAGATATCAACCAAGAATCAAGAGGAGGAAGAGAAGCATGTGGATAAAAGTTTGCTTCAGATTGAAGCAAAACCCAATGAGCACATGGTCAAGTGAACTTGAAACATGAAAACACTGTCAAGTAAATGGAAGAACGGAGGGGAAGAGGGGTTATCAAGCTAAAAAAAGACAAGCAAAAAAAAAGGTGAGGATTTATTGTTTCTACTTTCTTAACAGAGGCTTTAACAAAAGATACAGCAATATGTGATGATCTGTGAAGGGGGAGAAATCTCATTTAATGTAATTCTCACCTTGTCTGCTGGGTGAACAACCAACTCAAATGGAACTGAGATCACAACCTGAAGGGGTCAGATGTTTCTCCACAGGTGAGAATAAGAGGTAATGTGGGGGGTAGAGGGGTGAAATTATAACCCTCTGCCCCAACCTGCCCCCAACAACCACACCTGAATTCATGGAACGGATGAATATATTATCTTACAACCAAAGAGGACTCTTCACACATGATTAAATGATGGCTTTTAAGATACGGGAAGAAGCCTACATTTTCTAGGCGAGGCACGGTGACCACAGAGGTCCTGGAAAAGAAATGAAAGGGAAGACAGGCGGTGTGAGGCTTCAGTGCAGTGAGCGATAAATGCTAAGGCAGGTGATGCAGGCATGAAGCCCCAAGAGAGCTGCTTTGCTCTTTGAACCTCCAGAGAAGACATAGTCATGCAGGCCTATTTTAGACATCCAAGCTCCGGAACTGTGACGGTAGTGCTGGAGTTTCTTTCTCAGTAACTATCATAAAATGCCTGGACAAAAGCAACAGATAGGAGAAAGAGTTTGTTTTAGCTCTCAGTTTGAGGTACAGTTCGTTCATTGTGGTGAGGATGTCAAGGTGGCGGGAGCTTGAAGCAACTGGTCACATCTCATCCACGACCAGGAGAGAGAGGGACCAGTGAAAGTATGGTTTCTAGTGCTCAGCTCATTTCCTCCATTTTACACAGCCAAGGCTCTCCTGCCTGGAATGCTCCCGCTACAATTAAGGTGAGTCTTCTCACAGCAATGGACGGTGATCATGATAACCCCCACAGGCACATCTACGTACCCTGCTCTCAGGAACTTATCTATCAGGCTAACACTAATCGCCCGCCGGTTTATGACAATTTCTCACAGCATCAACAGCCAACTGATACAAGACTTTTACAGATGCTGGGTTGAACTGAAGAGCACTGTAGCCCAGGAGAGCAGCTATCTGTGATTTGCCAGTTCATCTAATTAACTAGACGAGGAGTTGCAGCTGTTTGTGCAGAACTGGAAACTCGTCACAAGGCAGAGCCAAGAAAGCGTGTCCTAAACACCGACTGCTGTGACTTGTTTCCTTTATTGGGCTAGCCCCTAGTGTGATTCATACCAACTAAGGAACAGAAGACCGATAAATCAGTAAGATGGCTTTCTTTCTGACTCAGTTTTCCTCTCCCGAAATACCTGGCTGAAGCCAAGGGCTCCGCGCTGTGGACGGAGTGCCTGCATCTCTGGACTGGATGTGCTGCAAGCAAATGTGTTCCATCACCTGTTCCCAAGTCGTGGCTACGCTGACTTGCGGCGTCAGATCTTTCTTACACTCTAAATCACCAGCACAGCCAGTCAACTTTATAAACCATTCTGGAATTTATTTGAGAAAATCGCCGAGTTCTTGCAGCTGGAAGGGATTATTAAAGTGCTAAATGTTAAGACTATTACTGAAACATGGCCAGACACATGGAAATAAGTTTGGGGAAAAAAAATGAAGAGAAAAAGAAAACTGGAAAAATAAAAACGCTGATATAGTCCTTCTGTTAATTCTACTCTCCAGGCAAAAGGCTAGAGGAAACTGGAGTTATCTCATTGATGAAGACCAAGTGGCTTCTCTCCACATTGAGACAACTGGCCAACAGTTGTTACCAAAAGGTGCTTCTCCAACACATTACACAAGGAAAAGTCACGAAACAAAGAAAAAAAGGTAAGAGAGAGGTCTTGTCCACAGGATTTTAATGACATCACTGAGAAGGTATGGAGGTCAAAGTCAGTATACGCAATAGAGAGCAATTAACAGTCCAGACCTGCACTGAAGCATGATGCTAAAAGGGATACCCACTAGCAAACAATATGCTGAAGAGAGCAGAAGGAATGGACTCTATAGTGGTGAGGAAAGCTTCCCAAGGTTAGGCTCTAGGGTAAACCTTCAAAGGCAGGCTGGATTTACAAAGAAGAGGGGAAGTAGAGTCAGTCTCCACGAGTTCAGCAGAGAATCGGCTTAGGGACTTCTCTCCTGTCTTAGAATCCTGAATTTTTAGTTGAGGCTGAAGACATAAAACTTACATACGTCATGAGTCTTTGTTCAATCAAATTTATAGCCCACTCGAACCCACAACGATGTGAGAGAAGATTAATTAGTATTTCTTCCTATTCCGTTGGGGCTCAACATTAGAAAAGAAAGGAAGTGGTCACCATTTCCCATAATTCTCTACTTCATGTGACTTAAGACACGAATGTACAAATGAAGGCAGCTGCAGCCTCTGAGAATATCATTAGATATTTAAATAATGGTATTTATCAGATACTGACATAAGCACAGTAGGAAACACAGATTTATCACCTAAATTTATTTGTCAGGAAACATGCATTTGCGAGTTATTTTGCCAGAACTAGCCTCAGTGAGCACTGATGGAAATTGCTCTCGGGGAAAAATAACAATAAATTAAGAACTCGGTAGATAGATAGACATATATGGGTTTTCCTGCCAAATCATTGCTGTAAAAAGAAGTAAGTAAGAAAAAAAACTAATCTCTGGGCTTAAAAAATTTAATGAGTAACTATTAAGTATCTGGTCATTTTGGATGAATAAAAAGAACCTATTTACTTTTAGAAACTGAAAGGTATTTCTTTGCATTCCTAAGTAAAATAATAAACTTTCTAGGAGACTAGATATCTTTGAAAAATCCTTATAAACATCTATATAGTAGCTTGAGGAAGAGAGTCAAAGGACTGAGCCTCAAATGCAGTGGACTTTGAAAGAAGCCGAATCAACCGGCTGTTCTTGGGCCATTAGTAACAAATAAAACAGATAGTGGCTGTTGGAGGAGCTGTATGGCTTTATTGAAGATGGGACTCAATCTCCACCAAGAGTGCTAAAGACATTCACGAAAAGGAGCCACCCTGCATGCCCCGCCCCCAGCACACACAAAATAACAGATGCTTAGGACCCTTACAGAACAGAATTTGAGCACTTCAAAGCCCCTGAGTATGGTACCAGCATAGTCTTCCCTTTGGCCACTGCCTTTCTGTTACAGTAACGGTGGGCACCTGCCATTTCTAACGAGTTATTTTGTGGCTAGCTGAGGATTTACACAGCCCTCTGTCCAAAAGGATCTGCTGACTTTCTCTTGGCAGACACACTGTAACATGCCGATGGACAAGACAGTCCCAGAAGCCTGGCATTCTGCTTGAGAAAAGACTACGTCTGACACCGACTTAGGGCAGGCTATGCCAAGAAGTGACTGTACCTACTAGACACTTCACAGGAAAAAGCTAGGGGAGTTTTTCTCCTCTCTTTCTAGAGGTACCAACTGATAGCCGGAAAGATGGCTCAAGAGAACATGGTTACCACCAGGCCTTCCCATCAGTATCTATATTAACTCACCAATTATACTGCATAATTTAAGAACCAATAAAGTCACTGGCTTCCAAATTACTTCATGTTTGAAATTTTCATAAACAAGGCTGACGGGGGTGGGGTTGTGGATATGAGGTGTGTTGCTTACTAAACAGCCTGAGTGTCACACCAACCCCCCAACTGCCTGCTTCTTATCCTTCCAGAGTTCACAGCGATCTAGGGAGAGTATTTAAAGTTGAAAGCTCAAAGCCCAAGTAAAACAAGTTGAGACTTAGAGGGGGGTCTTGTTTTGTTTAGAATAAAAATCAACCACCCCAAACTTGTTGATTACATTGGAAAATTGTGCGGTATGCAGAAGGAAAAAAAAGCAGCTTGCTGCAGGCAAAGTCTCTCTATTTAAATTCACAGAGAGCAGAAGTGCAGCAGCTGTAAGCCAGGCTGCCCAGGGAGGTTATGAAGAGTCAGGTGTTGAACACAAATCAAACAACACAAAAAGCTCCTGGTGAGGGGGACATAACACGAGGAGGGAACAGAGGTAGCGGATGAGCACTTGGTGGCCATGGTGATAGCAAAAGAATAACTGAGCTGAGCATCAGGTTAGGTCACCAAAACTGACAAGTGCTGAGAAAGATGGCTATGAGTTACATCTTCCTGGTTACATCACTCACAAACGGCCAGCGTTGACACTGGTGGCTTCACCTCCGTCATATTTACAGTCACTTGTTCACAACTACCGTAATTTCCTAGTGTGGAGGAGATGGTGTCCATGAACTTAAGAATAACACTCTATGTAATTATCTTATTTCCTGGTATAGTTTCTTGCTGAGAAAAGTGGGGTTCCTGAGCTGGCATGCGGCAGCACCATGCCCCACCTCACCTGTACCTCTGGTAACTGTGAGAAGCTGTGGAGGAACTGGCAAGTCTGCAGAAAAAGCCTCTGGAACAGGTCCTCTCTCTAGCAGCTTTATCTGCAGACAGGATGGTAAAAACAGGTAAGCGTCATGAAGCCTTGCCTATGGGTCTCCTGCATTGTCATCTCCAGCGACTGCTGCTGCCCTACAATGTGGCTGTCCTAGCCTCCAAGCCCCTGGGCAAGGCTGCACAACTAAACCCTCGCTGAAGGACGGTCTTGAAAATCATCATCTCCTACACTGCAGTGAGTCTGGCAACACTGTGTTCTCTGCAGAGCTCAAATCCTCCCATAGGATTGCTCTCTAATGCATAACTGTCTACAATGTTTCTCCAGCAGGAAAACTGTCACTGGCGTCCCCAGCCACTGTCCCTTTCCAGCTGTAATAGGCAGTTGTAAACGTTCTTCCCACACCCTTAAAAACCCTCTCACAATGTTGGGCTTAATCCACATATAAACTGGCAGGGGAGCTTATTTTGATCATAGTTCGGTACGCGAAGGAATACAATAAAGTCTTTTTTTGCTCAAGCAACCTTATAAGGTTAGTCATGGTTCAGACAATACTAAAGGATTTACCTTTCAGAATTTACACGCTTTCCAAGACTCTAAGGTCTTCCTAACAACAACACAGAGGATGACGCATGAAATTCTTATCTAACACCAATCTGTTGCTAATTATTCTATATGATCTTTAACTTTCATGCCTCAGCATCACTCCTTCATTCATGAATATGGATGACTTCCATGAAAAACATCTTATACAATAACCAAGTCTCTAAGACAAGGAATAAAAAAATTTTCAAGATGATACGAGATCTATTTTCATTCTTTTTACTCAAGAAACTTTTAAAAGGCAAATCTCTTAATATAATTAAACCAAAAAAATAGGGGCAACTGAAATAAAATACTGGATCCTGCCCCATTCTCCCATTAATTATGAACAGCAGACAAAAATAAACCTGTTTTGTGGTCATTCCTAAATGACGAAAGTCACTTCACGTCACCTGTGCTTTCGTGTATCACAGTAACCTATTCCCAGGAAGCAGTATGAAGAGAGGAATCAATTTTTAATAATAGACCTTACTTCTTAGAGTGATCTTATATTCACAACAAAATTCAGCACAAAGGACAGATATTTCCCATATGTCCCCAGCTCTGCCCATGCAAAGTTCAATAATAAATGTAAGAATCCCATCAGTCAAGCGAGGGGCATCCATGAGTGCCTTATGGAAAAAGCTACCGGAGTTACTGTCAAACTTAGGGAAATTTTACAACATAAAATAATATAATAAATCTGTATCGGATTAATGCCACAAATACCACGAAATGATAGTGCCTAATACACTTGGTTAAAATTTGACAAAATTTCTCTCATTAGAAATCAAAAAAAAACCCACAATCGCATACTCTCTGGAGTTTGGGTGGCTCGTGCAATTTAAAAACACGGCATCTACTTGCACCTGTTCACCAGAAGAGCACAGAATAACTTATATCAAAGCTGCTCCCGTGTGACCTTCCCATAATACCACTTCTCTGTACACGTTCTTACCTGAGAAGGAGTAAGCTTCACCCAGTCACAAATGGGCTTCTGAGAGCATGCCTGAGACAGGTGCAGAACCCAGGGCAGGCAGAGCTCTGAACAAGCTCCCTCCCGAACAGGAGGAGGGGGCAGGAGCCTTGGATGAACAAGCCCACACAGACAGTCACGGCAACAGGGAACAAAAAAGTCCCACCCCTCGGTCACAGAGTGAGAGGCTGGGCAAACACTGCCCTTGGCCACAACGAGACAGAAAGACAGAGGCTGAGAGGGACTCTTTCAACTATTCTAAGCGGAACAGCAAATAGAGCAAAAGCTTTTCACAGGCTGACTGCCCAGGAACACTGCCGGGGAAGGAGTGAGCAGCCGGAACGGGACCAGAAGTGCCTCTTGGAGAGAAACTGCTGTCCGTTACAAGAAGAGATCTGAAAACTACATCTACATTCTTACAAAGAAAAACGACCTAGCCATTCTGTACTGAAGGCTACACAAAACTCTAGCCCTAAAGAAAAGAAGTCTGCAGTGCAAGAAACGGGGCAATGAGGTAACTTCTCCCCAGGCTGTTCAGAATCTCTCTCTGAACTGCCTGCCCTCTTCCATCCCTTTCAGACTTTACCTTGCGGGTATAAGAAAAGACGTGAGACCTTTAAGCTCAAAGTTCCCAGTAGTGAAGCTAACAAGGAAATAAATATGAGCTCAAGTCTAAAAGGAGATCTCGAATTAACTTTCCTGCATGAATGGTCAAGTGTTGAGACTTTTGCCCTATAAGTAAATCTCATCAGGAGCTCAATTCTATGTCGGATTAACATGCTAATGTATGCACACATACATGTCCCCGGATGTACCCATCTACAAGTGCTAACTTTACAATAAAAATTTCAGTATTTCCCAGCTGTACCAAACAATACAAAATGTGTAACAGTATTCCAGGTAAAATTTTAGGATAATCAACCTATACAAACATAAAGGGATACCTACATCGCAATGTTTCTAGTGTGTGATAATTGCATATTACGGACGAATCCATTAGATGGGGAGCTGTATGCTTTAATTCCCTGACTCATTTAATCATGGGCCTCTTTATTTGAGAATACCCAGCGAGAACTGTATTTTACAATACCAATTCGGGAAAATGCTTACAACTCTAGATTTCGTTTGCTAACTTTTAGTTCACTGTGATGAGTTCCCAATCACTGAGGAAAATCACTGAATTAGGTTCCTCCTATGTCTCAACAGGCAATAATATCTGTGAAACAAGAGTATGATCAATTTCCACTCTTCACTACTTCCAAGCCTGGGTGTTTTCCCCCAGAATGCAGGCAGATGAAAAGGAAGCACACTGCACAAATGCTGGACCACCACTGTCTGAGCAACCCGACAGTACTTGACGAAATACCTGACAAAAGCAGCTTACAGGATCATTCCACTCACAGTGTGAGAGTAGAGTCAGTTGTGGCAGGAAAGTCATGTGACAGTGCTCGAGCTAGCTGGTCACACTGTATCCACAGCCAGGAAGAACAGAGCAATGAATGAATGGCGATACCCACTTAGCTTCATCCTTTTATGCTTTCAAGACCCAAGCCAAGGGAATGGCGCCACTCACTAGGTGCCCCTAGGTGATTCTAGATCATGTCAAAGTGATACTAAATAGTAACCATCACAACTACCAACAACTTTATCATGGCGAATTTGAAATGTAAAGCGGCATCCACCCACAAGAATCTTGAAATTGTGCACCTGCCACAGTGGGCATGAGGTTGAATTACGATAGCCTGCTATCCTCGAACCCTGATGGTGAAATGCCCATCCATACACAGTACTACTGACATCCTTCTGCGCACTTTTCAACCACTCCCATACTGGTGGACTCAGAGCCAAGACACTTGTCAAACCTGACTCCCGCCACAAGTACTCCATTTATCTCGGGTCTCATGGTCCTCGGGTCTCATCGTCCTGCAGTCCTCTAACGACCCCACATCCCCACACAGCTACTGTTCTCATAGCAAGGGGACATGAGTTTGGGTCCAACCTCCAGAACACGGGTGCTGATGCAGCCAACTCTGTATCCCTCCTTCCCCCACCTAAGAACACAGTGCTCCACCCAGGGGATTCTCCCCAGTCACTCTCTCTTACCAACAGAAAGGGCTGTGAGTGGACTTCCACAGCAGGGAATATGCCTAGCAGGCACAAGTCCTGGGTTCCAGCCCTAGCACTATTCCTTTTTTTTTTCATTAAAGTAATAATAACAATAAATACAGGGGCTAGAGAAATGGCTCAGCAGTTAGCACATTGCTTGTATAGAGGACCCAGGCTCAGTTCCTAGTACCTATATGGTGGTCCACAGCCATTTATAACTCCAGTTACAGGGAATCTGATGGCTTCTTCTGACTTCCTAGGGCACTAGGCACACATACGACAAACACATATACTCACACATCAAATTAAATAAATATAAAAAGTAAGTAAAAGATTGAAAACTTTCTAAACCTAGTTGTACTCATCTAATTTTCGAGTAAGAATACATGTAATAAACTTAACTAGCGAAAAGCATTTTTTATACACGAATCCACCAACCAAAAATGAGAATTCCAATGTGATGCACCACAACGTCTATGTCCTAAGAAGCTCGGTGATATGTTATAGACTTTAGGTCTGGTTAATTTGGGTGTGATCTATTTTTTATTTGCAAATTTTTTAATAATAAATTTTATTTTAAAATTAACTTAAAACCCTGTCTTTTTGATTTTCCGAGACAAATATTACATCATTAATTCACAAGTATCTTCTAATGAGTAGAATAATAAAACTATCCTATTTGAAGACTACTACCAGATATTGAAAAAAGCATTTGATTTAAAAAATGATTAAGGAAGAAAAGAGAGGGAGAAATGCTAAGCATTAGGGGATGAGAAAGGACTGAAAGCAGCTGAGGCAAAGTCATGAAAGAGGATGTAGAGCTAATTGTTTTTCTACTTCTAAGTCTGTCATGGACTTTTGCTTTTGATGATAGAAATGTGTATAAAATGCATTTGATATTAAAAGTATGAAATTTTAATGTGAAGCTCCTATCTTTCATTCTGAATGCCTAACTGTATAGAAGTTGACTGAGCTGCATGAACTTTTGGTCTAGTTAATATTGGTATATGATGTTATTCATTTATTTGCAAAAGTATTTATAACAAAGTTTGTAAAATTAAACCAAATTATATTTGGTATACGCTTTAATGTATAAAATTTAAATATAAAATTACAAAGAAATGATTAGGGAAGATATGGGACATTAAGCCAGCAGCCTACTTTTCCAGAATCTTACTCATAGTTTTTAATCTATAAAATGGAACTAAAGCCAGTTCCCTCACAAGGGCCCACGAGAACCGAGAGAGGAAAACACAGAACCTGAAGCTTGGAGTGTCCGTTCAGCATGTGCTGCAGTGCTCTGGCATGCTGAGCCATGCTCCAGCCTGCTTTCTGAGGGCAGCCAGCTCCATAGAGAGGAGTTCACACACGGTCTCTCTGTATTGCTAAGGTACAGCTGAGTGCCATTAGACTGGTTACGGGCCCGCACAGTGCTCAAACTCCTTGTGGAGTACATGAGTTCACTTAGGATGTTTAGGCCACAGAAGATGTCAGAGTAACAATTTCCCCTCTCCCCGACTGTGTTTTGGGTTCCACCTGCTCCTATCTCTCCCTGCTTAGGGGGCCAGGTCCCGGGTTCCCATATAATAAGTGAGTTGTCCCTTCCTAGTTTCCAGCAGTCTTGGGGTTCTTCACCCTATTGCTGCATTTTCTTGCTCGCCTTGTTTGTATTTTTCTTTTGTTCTGGTCTTTGCAACATAATGTATTTAAATATGAACCGGAAGCCTAAGATCTATGGTATTCTGAGCATAATAAAAGCACTGCTCATCTTGCCAATATGAAAAATGAGGAGCACGATCAAGCGATTGGAGAAGAGGGAAGTGTGGGAGCGGAGCGCTATCTTCATCTCATATCTTGGCATCAATAAATATTCTCTAAAGCTAATAAATTCTGTAAATGAAGGATTTCATATTGCTGTTCACATTTATAACAATTTCTACCACAAAGAAATCCTGAAAACTAAAAACACAATATAAAAAAAAATCACAGGAAAACCAGAACTAGAAGAGAGGCTGGTGAATAATTTGGAAATAGCATCAAGGTGGGAGTGGCTTTGTTGAGCAGGCCTCAACCTCTATGTTACAACCAGGGACTATCTCTGCCTTGCCCTTGACCTTGCAAAACCTCTACAGTTGGGATCCAAAGAGAGGGATTTCTATGGACAGGGATTCACTATTTAGCCCTGGCTGTTCTGAAACTCTCTCTGTAGATCTGGTTTGAAATTCACTGAGATCAGCCTCGCTTGCCTCCCGCCTCCTGGGTACTGGGGTATTGGGACACTATGCCCAGCTGAGAGAGTGATTCTGATTTCTCTGTGTAGAACCAATTTGACAGCTATTCCTCAGAGGCTTAATCTCAGGATTTAAGCCACTTCCCTCACATAGTTCTTTTTTTTTTTTTTTTAACCCTGTTTATCTTCATCTTCAGAGCTTCAGGGAAAAACTAGACACCTTCGCAGAGAATCTCTTCACAAAAACCACCACCTCCCCCCATGTTCATTTCTTGTTTCCTACACAGGCTAGTGTCAAACTCACACTGTAGCTAAGGGTGACCTTAAACTCTTAGCCTCTTCCTGCCTCTGCCTCTGAAGTGCTGGAAGTGCGGGTCCATGACCACGCCCACTCCTCCACTCCTAATTGTCTTCCTTAAGGCCTCCTCTGGTAACCACTTACTTCCACTTTCTGATGCTGACTGAGCAGCTGGCACAGCCTAGAGACAATAACTTTCTGCAGCTCTCCCAGCTCCAAGTTTGGTGATATCAAACCAGTAACTAGTCACTTAAAGCTGGCTGTGGCGGGGATAATTCTGCCAAAGAAATTGACAAATGGTTCAAATCAGGCTTCCTCAGCCCCTCCCGGGCTACCTGTAGCCTCCAGCAGAACACCACTCTAAAGGCTGGTGCATCAGGCAGGACACAGAAACAACAGCTGTTTATAGAGTGGTGTGGAAAGTAAGAGGACAATCATTTTTTTCATTTTCCCCCTAGGGACAATACATCCCTTAGGCTTTTAAACAGTGAATTGATTTGGAAGGCTTAATTTCCTTGATACTCCACTTCCACAAGATAAACCAGGGTTACTACAAATACTACAGGATCTGTGAGCACAAATGAGACTCTGTTTCTAGAGTGAATGCCACGCTGCCCTGTTCTCTTGGTTATATGCACATAGCATGTTTGGCCCCAGTAGTTCTAAATAGTACATCTCATGTGGTGTCCATGGAGCTCATGACTAGGAAACTCAAGAAAGCAAAAGGATATTTGTTTATTGTAACATAATAAATAAAATCTTTCAAAAATCAATCACATCTCTCTGCCTGCTCTACTTCTTTTTTTCCTCTCATCTCAAATACAAAAACACTGGAAACATATTAATAATCACATTACTTTTCCCTAGCTCCCAGCTGTTTATAGATTAAAAATGAAACAGGAATTTAATGGTGCCCTTGATCCCTTCGACTTTGCAAGGATCAATTGTAAAAATGACATCCAATATACTCAAAGTCAGCTCAGTGGGGCCGGAACAAAAGGATAAATTATCAGAGGACATTATTGTACAGCATGGCAAAGCCAGTCTAATAAGCACAGCCAACTGGTCTACCTGGGCCATCTACCTAATGACCATGAAACAGAACTGCTTTACATAAGGAAAAACAAGCATACCAAGGAATAATCAAGCATATCAGTATCTGAGATGATATTACCACCAGTGTCACTCTAATTCTTCATGCTCAGTGATCTAAACATCTCATTGCATCACTAGAGAGCAGTATTACTAAATTCTACCAATGATTACTAATTCTATTTTACTAATAATTATCAGTAAAGGGAGGAAAATCATTAGCTTTAAAGAACAGAGACTATGAGACAATAAAAATTCTTCCTAAATTCTCTTACCTAGGGTATTTTGGGGGAACAGGGGTTCAAGGTAAGGTTTCACTGTATTCCCTCCACAGATCAGTCTGGCCTCAAGCCCAGAGAGAGTTTCACCTGCCTCTGCTGCCTGAGTGCTGGGATTAGAGATTACCTTGCTAATTTAATAGATTTATTTTCATCTTTATTTACGTGTTTATATGTGTGTGCAGGTGCCCTTGGAGGCCAGAAGAGGGTGTCAGATTCCCCTGAACTAGAGTAATAGGAAGTTATGAGTCATGTGACAGGCAGGAGTGCTGGAAACTGAATTCAGGTCCTCTGTAAGAGCAGCCAGTGTCCTTAGTTTCCTAGCTTCCACCTAAACCCTTTACTGCACTTCAAGAAAAGCCTGCAATGCTCAACAGAAGCAATGCTGGGTGCTATTCAGAAGGCTGGAGTTGATTTTTATTTCTTCAATTGAATCACTAAGATAAAGTTTGTCTACTAGAACGTGACTTTTAGATTGGCAATGTGTTGGAAGTCAAATTTTCATATTGCCTGTCACATACTGGCAATCAACAGCTCACAGCTTAAAGATAAGCCCATAGCACCAATGTGTAAGTTATGAGCATTGAACTTGAATCATACCAACCTTGGTTGGAATCAAAGAGATTTAACTTTCAACAAGATAGGATCTTTCTGCAGTTCAATGTTCTCATTTCTACAACAGAGACAAAAGCTATCTATTTCAAAGGATCACTAGAAAGACTACTAAGAAACTCTATAAAAAGTACACAGTAAACTAATGAGTATACAGTAAATGCTCTCTAAACTGGGACAATTCCCTGCCACTCAGGCCTATGCTGTGGCACACTATATCCGTGAATCAGCTCAACTACATAGGCATCCATGGTGGTATCTTGCAATCTCAGCCATTTAAACAAGAGTATCTCCATCTGCAAGCTGCACACAAATCACTGGAGGACATTGTTAAGAGTGTGCATTATGACTGGGGGCCTCCTGGTTAAAGCTAAAGCCCTGCATTTCTAATAATCTCTTAGAGGACACAGTTAATGGGCCAGGAACTGCAACCTGGGCATCAGATACCCAACAGCGTAGTCTTCCACCACTGCTTCTCCGGCAAATCCAAACATGCTAGCCAATGTCTCAACCTTGAGTCTACCACTAAACACGACCTTCCTGCAAAACTAGAACTCTTGGTCAAACTATGGACCACTTAAGATAACTGCTAAACATAGAAAACAATCATAAGAAAATCCAGGAACCTATAGAAAGAACTTGGGCTATCAAATTAAATAGGTCCAGCTTCAAGCTCTAGCTGCTGGAGTGCTAGCTGTTTATATCACTTTGGAGTGACTGTAAAAGTTAACAATTTGCTTCCTTATTTGTAAGTTGCCGATAATAATCTGCCTAAAATTTTAAGACATTTCAAATAAAAATATGATTTTTTTTTTTAAGAAACAGATTCTCATTTTGTAGACCAAGTTTCCCTGGAATTTATTATGATTTTTCTGTCTCTGACTCCTAAATGCTAAGGTTATAGGCTCCCTTATTATACCCAGCTAATAAGACATATCTCAGAAAAAAATTAATATTAAAGTTAATATGCATGTATTCCCATGAGCTGACACATAGCCACAGTATGCAATAGGAAGATAACAGTTGTCTTTCTGACTCAAGTGTTTAATCACATACCAACGCAGACCTGCACTGGTGCTGGGAGGAAGCTCAGAGGCCTCTATCTCCAGCAAACCGTCTGAAGAGGGGCCACTACTGAAAGCTGCCATATTAGTGAATTCCCGAGAGCAAGAATCTGAGTTCCTAGTATGCTCTAATTGTCAACACCTAGAGAGTGGAACCAAGCTGTCATTCACACAGCTCCTCTCTATACTGCAAACCTCGAAGACTTCTCCTCCCACACAGACGAAAGGGGGAAAAATCCAGAAGACATCTCCATCATAGTCTTGAAAACAGACTACAATATTATTTTTTCAATAAACAAAATGTTATTATAAGAAATCAGCCTGGAGTGATGACAAGATGGCTCAGTGGCTAAGGTATTTGCCACTAAGCCTGCAAGCAAATCACAGATGACCTGAATTCAATCCCTAGAACCCATATGGTGGACAAAGGGAACCAACTCCCTCAGGCTGTCTTCCATACATACGTGCAGATATGCACATATACGTATACACAAATAATAAAAGGTAAAAGAAATTTTTTACTAATTCCATGATAAGACTTCTCTGTGCTAGTTCTCACTTCTAAGAGCTGAAATGGTTTCTATTTTTATTATTTTTGAAATTATGCATATGCACATGTATGTGTGTGTAGGTATGTACATATGAGCTCACGTGTCTGAGGAGGCTAGAGGCAACCAATCCTCTTGGAGCTGTAGTTACAGTCTAGCTGATACAGACTTTGGGAACTGAACTTGGTTCCTCTGCAAGAGTAGTATATCCCCTTAACTGCTGAGTTATCTCCCTAGTTCACAGATTCTGTTTTTTTCTCTTTAAAAAAAAAATTCTCCAAAACATCGGTTGCATAATTTGTTCAATGTGAATTTTCCATGTCCACTGTGTGCTGGCATTGTACCACGCACCAGTGTACACGAAAGAATAAACAGACTAAGTCTGTGCCCTCGATGATCTCACTACTTAAAACAGCTGCTACTTCATGTCCAAAGCAGGACACATTGTCAACTAGCTCTGATCCAAAACCTAGCCCTTGCATAGCAGACACTATAAGCCACATCTAAATAAACCACAGCAAAGTTGTTAAGAGAACTGACGTGGCCATAATCCCTTACTGGCACTCAAAAGGCAATAAATTAAAACTGCCAACAAAGTGGTGTGGAATGTATCACCAAATGATGATATAACCAGTATTCCTCACTTCCCGGATACAGTTGGGCAGCAGACCCTTGGGATATGGAGCCTGTGATCGCTTTAGTATGTATACACAGTCAACATATCTTCTTGGAATATGGCCACCTTCTCTTCCTAACCATGAGCTACTTGGCAGGTCTGAGACATATCAAAAGCTTCCTGATGTCCATCAGCATACTAAAAAGATGGTGGAACTCATTTTACCTGACATGCAAGTCATATTTAACATCTCATACCTGCTTACAGCTATAATATAAAATATTGATATTGAGTATCTATCTATAACCTTATCTTGGAAATAGGAGCACTGAGCAAGAATGAAGACAGTTTTATTCACCATCTTTCATTTGTTAATACTCTGTCAAGCTGAGAGCGCCCCATTCCTAGAATCTGCAGGAATAGATGACTTACTCTCTACAGAATCATCTTAATATAAACTCATATTAATCATAGTAATTGGATGATCTGCATAATATAAAGAATTCCGCAAAAACATAATCAGGGGTTAGGAATGTAGCTTAGTTGGTAGTGTTTGCTTAGCATATACATATATCCATCAATGTATAAACCAGGTGAGGTAGCACTTGCCTATGATCTTAGCATTCAGGATCTGGAGACAAGAAGTTCAAATGTTCAAGATCATCCTTGGCTACATAGGGTGTTTGAGGCAAGCATAGGACATATGAGACCCTGTTACAAAAAAACAACAAAATTCACACACACACACACACACACACACATATACACACACACTCTATCTATCCAGGGAAATTATATGATCAATCAGTAAAACCTTCAAATGAGGATCAATTCACTGTTCACAAGGATGAGTCTTAATTGCATCCAAGTCTGTTCTTACTGAAACCTGGACACTAACAGGAAACTCCTTCCCATCATGTTTTCACAGGAAAACATGCTAAATCACAGCATTTATCTTAAACTGATACGTGAAAAGGCACAGTTTGTTTACCTTTTCAGCATCGTCAGTTTAGGATAATCCTGCGTTAACCACAAACACCATATATGCAAACACTGTTAGGTAGTTGAAAGATTCAGTGGGCAGAGCCCAGAAACCCCTTACAGGAAGTTGGACCAGTCACTCTGATCTGATGACATCAAATAGTTTCAAAATCCCCACTACATTTCCCTCCCTCCCCCACTCTCTCCATTCCAACTCCGGGTTTTGACACAGCCGCATCTAATTCACATTAAACAACACAACTTTGCTTTCACTTTTTTTTTTCAACACAAGGCTTCTTATTTGAATGCATTTACTTGTGGTTAATAAGCATTGAGAAACATTGACTGAGAGCAGAATTAAAATTTACTCTGAATGGCTTGTCCTGTGGAAAGTACATTAAGGATTCCCATAGGGTACGGCTGAAGTGGCAGCGTTGTGACTAGCTTTGTCACATAGGATCCCTCTATCTCACTGGAGATAAAGACATATGTCGTGTAACAAGAATTCAATGGGAATGAATATCACCTACAAAACTACTAACATTTTATAAATACACCGGAGCGTAATTGATTACCTCCTAATACAGCTCTTGGCCTATGATTGGAACACAGGATAATGGGCTTCTTCATAGCTTGGGTGCACATACGAAGAAAAACCCTCTCCTGTTTTATTTAATAAAATAATGAGATATAAAGGATGCATTGCAACCCTCCAACCAGGAAGAAGTCAAAGGCATCATCCTGAATCCCATACTATAGTTCTATTCCTTCCCTTACTAAGATTCAAAATTGCTACAGGCTAAGGATGAAGCTCAGTGGCAGGAGCTTCGCCATCCTGGTTAAGGTCCTACTTTCTTATTTATTTATTTATTTATTCATTTATGCATTTATTTATTTATTTATTTATTTATTTTATTCTTCGCTCATATATTGCATCCCAATCATGGTTTCCCCTTCCTCCTCTCCTCCCAGCCCCACCCTCCTACACCCCCTCTTCCCTAGATCCACTCCTCCTCCTTTCCCATCAGGGAAGGGCAGATCTCCCAGGGATATTGACCAAACTTGGCATGTCAATTCACAATAAGACTAGACACATCCCCTCCTACTAAAGTTGGAAAAGGCAATGTAGTACGAGGGCAAGGGCCCCAAAAGCAGGCAAAAGAGTCAGAGACAGCCTCTGCTCCCACTGTTGGAGTCCCGTAGGAACACCAAGCTTCACAACCATAACATATATGCAGAGGACCTAAGACAAGCCAATACAGGCGCATGATTGCCAGCTGAGACTCCAGGAGACCCTGTGGGCCCTGGGTAGTTGATTCTGTGGGCTATTTTGGTGTAGGGTCATGACGCCTCTAGCTCCTACAGCTCTTCCTTGCCCTCTTCTGCAGGGACTCCCTGAGTTATGCCTAATGTTTGTCTGTGGGTCTCTGCACCTGCTCCCATCAGCTGCTGGACGAAGCTTCTCTGGGGATGATTATGCTAGGCTCCGGTCTCCGAGTACAGCAGAGTATCATTAAGAATCATTTCACTGACTTTTTTGGTTTTATCTTTGGTCTCTGGGCTAGCCAGGCTATGGTTCCTGGCCCTCCTGGCAGTCTCTGACATGGGTTACCTCTCGTGGCATGGGCCTCCATTTAGAGCAGTCATTGGTTCAGTCCCACAAGTTCTGTGCCACCTTTACCCCAGCACATCTTGCAAGCAGTACTTATTGTAGGTCAAAGGTTTGGGGGCTGGGTTGGTGTCCCAATCCCTTCACTGGAAGGCTTGCTGGGTAATAAAAGATGTTAAGCCGCTATTTTCAATCACCAGAAGCAATGAAGGGAAGGGGACCCACCATTCCTTACCCACTTGACGTTTTTTGTGGATTCCATACAAAATACTCCCCTAAGGCTCTTGTGTTCAAGGTGTATTCTTCAACTACTGATGCAATTATGAGGTGACTAGATCCTGAAGTTGCTCACCCCATCAATGGATTGCCATCAATTAGTTTATACTTGCATAGGTTATTCAGAGAAAGTGAGGCCTTGCTGGGAGAAGAAATCGTGGAGGTTTGTCCTGGAAGAACATATCTTGTCCCTGGCCTCACTAAGCTCTCCTCACATCTGTGTTCTCTCCTCTTGTGGAACAATCTTTCTGTACTCTATGAAGATATGTTGCTCGCATTGGTTTAATAAAGAGTTAAATGGGCAAAAGCAAGGCAGGAAGAGGTTAGGAAGGACAGCGGGAGAGCTTGGGGATGAAGAAGGGCAGAGTTGTTAGGAGACACGGGGAGAAGCAAGATGAGCATGGCATGATAAAGAAAGGCACCGAGCCATATGGTAGAACTTAGATAAGAAATAAGAAATATGGGTTAATTTAAGTTGTACGAGCTAGTTAGTAACAAGCCTAGGTTACTGGTCAAACATTTACAATTAATAAATCTCTGTGTAGTTATTTGGGAGCTGGCAGGTGAGACAGAATAGTATGCCTACATCCTCCCTCCATCCATCAGCTGCCTGGCCATTATTACATGAGTCGCCTCTTCACCACATACGATACTCTGCCATTACTCATTTCCAAAACAAGAGGCCAACTAACTCTGGACACAGTCAAACCATAAGCTGGAACAAGCCTTCCCTTATGTAAGTTTATTACTCTCAGATATTTCGTCAAAGCAATGGATACTGTTTTCATGAATTTTACCACAGCAAATTTAAATTAAAACCATTTTACATGAAGGATATTTCAAAACTGGCTTGAATATAAGATACAAAATTGTATCTGTATCTTCTCTTTGTTATTTTCTTCATGTGATTTTTCTTCATAATTAATTTCTAAAAAAAATCCTCTATTTCTGTATGAAGCACATGACGAAAAATCACCTCAGATTAATGCTTGTGCCTTGTTTGCCCCACTACATTTAATGATCATTTTGACTAAAATAATGAAGGACAGAGGGCAAAATTGTGTGGTTACATGGACCAGGGACCTGAGCAGTTCAACCAAAGCCATGTCCACTCACTGGGGTCTAATACTACTTGATAAGCAACTTGATCACTTAGTCTCATTACTTATTACTTCCCTAGGGCTCCTAAAAGCAGAAAAGACAAAGGACCCTGAAGTTAACATAGAGAACAATGGTTAATACTAAAATTAATGCTGATTGCGACTATAACCTTCAAGATGCCCAGTGCCCCATAATCCTGTTAAAAACAAGATAATATGGTCTGATTGCTTTTGAATATCCCATGTACCTGCAAGGAACAGCTCTGTAAATTGTCAGGGCAATTTATGTGCAAGGAATTCGAAGTAAATTTCTAAAGTCTAAACCATTGTTTCCTCCACTCTCAAGTCTGCCAAATTAGCCTTTTATTTCCTACGTACGTTATATGACCTGTACCCACACCAAAAGGAGTTCTTCAGCATGAGTGTGAGACAGGATAGCAGAGCTTTGATGTGGGATTTCCCTCTGTATGCTGTGATTACCATTGATAAGTAAAGAAACTGCTTTGGGCCTATAGCATAGCTATAAGGGAAAACTAAGCTGAATGCTGGGAGAAAGGAGGTGGAGTCAGAGAAAAGCCGTGAAGCCCCACCTCCGGAGCCAAATGGAACTTTAGCAGGTAAGCCACAGCCACGTGGCAATACACAGATTAATAGAAATGGGTTAAATTAATAAATTAAAAGTCAGTCAATAAGAAGCTAAAGCTAATAGGCCAAGCAGTGATTTAAATAATAAGGTTTCTGTGTGCTTATTTCGGGGCTGAGCAGTTGGGAACAAGTGGCCCCTCCTTACTACAGAACTTGTTGTTTGAATGCAAACCTCTCAAACATTTGCATATCACAACTTTTTTGTGACTTAAGTTCACCATCTAAGAATGGCATTATAAATGCATCATCATCAGCCAGGTGGTGATGGTGCATGTCTTTAACCCCAGCACTCAGGAGGTTGAGGCAGGCTGATCTCTGTGAGTTCGAGTCCAGCCTGGTCTACAGAGAGAGCAGTCTAGTCTCCAAAGCTACAGAGAAACCCTGTCTCAAAAATGCCCCCCACCCCACCAAAATGCATCATCCTATTGGAGCTGTTGAGAACTACATGCAGTATATAGCTAATGCCATTGCTGATGTTAGCTTTCTGAGTAATGGCCACAGGTACCCTTTATATGACTTCTTGAATCTATGGGAGATAACTGAAGACACAAGAAAAATCTACAAAAAAATCTTTCTGGTTGGGCGGTGGTGGCACACGCAATTTTAAACCCAGCATTCAGGAGGCAGAGGCAGGTGGATCTCTGGAAGTTTGAGGCCAGCCTAGTCTATAAGAGATAGTTCCGGGACAGATTTCAAAGCTACAGAGAAGCCGGGCAATGGTGGCGCATGCCTTTAATCCCAGCACTCTGGAGGCAGAGGTAGGCGGATCTCTGTGAGTTCGAGACCAGCCTGGTCTACAGAGCTAGTTCCAGGACAGGCTCCAAAGCCACAGAGAAACCCTGTCTCGAAAAACCAAAATAAATAAATAAATAAATAAATAAATAAATAAATAAATAAATAAAGCTACAGAGAAACCCTGTCTCAAAAAAAAATTTGTCTGATGGCTATCATAACTGTAAAATTTTATAAGCATATCCTGACATTACAAGGTATGTATAAATGAAACAATTTAGCAGGATAAGACAAAAGAAGTCATTCTATGAACAAAAGTCTTCATTCCTGGTATGTGCTGTTGAGGGGCTTAAAATGTTCGTTCCTAGTTTAGGACTTACAGCTGACATTGCCCTTCTTGGTCCTGTAGAATGTAGAACACTAACGTGAATCCCAGTCAAAGTTAAGCTATGTTCATTCTGAGCCTTGACCTTTTCCTCAAACTATGCAATCATCATGAAAGCCTAGGCTGGCCTACTAGACAAGGAGACATTGCATGGAGAAAAATCACCCCATCCCAGACCAGCCAGCACACAGCTACAACCAGACAAGCTACATCCTGTGACTGACCCAAATCAGCAGAAACATCTATCAACCCACAACTGACCTTAGATGTGGTCCGTGATCCAAACAAGGCCACAAGAACCACGCGGCGCATCCAAAGATTTGATAAAAGGCTATGTTTTCCCCCACCAATGAATGATTCACAATACTTTCTCTTCCTACTGATGAGCCCTTCCAGATTAATACTCACCATGCTCGGAGCTTCAGACACGATTCCCTTAACCTGGCCACAGGATAAACAGCCTAATAGCTGTTCTAAGGCAAAGTCGCCCAAATGGTCAGTTTGACAGTGAAGAAATGGAATCTGCATTCAAGAAGGCAGGACAGAGGGATGGGAACCTGGGCTCTAGACAACACCACAAAATCATAGTGTGCTTTTACTCCAGATTTCCTTACCATGGACTTGCATCGTCAAGCAACCATGACTTTGTATTTGCCTACTGAGAACAACCAAAGTCAACCCTAATTCATCACAGAAATTGGGTTCCTTAGAATATGCTCTTTGAAGTTACCCTTGACCTTATGCTTCCAGAGCCTTCCATCAGCATCTTTAGCTAACCTGAAAAAGCTTGTCCCCAACAGAAAAAGAGGCATTGCCTTTTTCTAGACAGGACATCGCGGCGTCTGGCTTTTCTCCAGTCTCCAAAACAAAGGAAGAGCACTTACTCAGACATCACTTTGCTAGAGGGGCTGTAGCTGATTTTCCTGCTCATTCCTGATGAAGAACAGAGAGCTGGACGCAGGAGGAGGGAGGAGTGCTGAGTGAATTCTACCCCGTGCGCACACCCATCCACCCCAGCGGCATTCGCGGAATGAAGAATGTACCTGGGCTCCCGTTTTCAACTCTTCCTCTTGGCTCTTCTTTAAACATCTAATTACGAAGAAACTTATGTGTTTAGATCCTTTTTCCCTCTCCGGGGAATCCAGAAATCAAATCACTTTGCCAACACGGCCAGCAGAACAAATGGTTTGTGTTGTGGCTGAGCCATACGGCTCCCTTCACAAACAGCAGCGGAGCCCGCACAGCTTTGCTCTCACAAAGCCATTTGGGGGAAGATTTTTATGGCAACAGAGGAAATGTTTCTACCAAAACAACACCTACAACTTTGCTGGAGATATTTTCAGGAGGTTTCCCCTACTGCCGTTTAAGTCGTTCGAATGTCTAGTTAGAAAGCCTGGCTCGCGGTGAGGCTGCTGGGCCCTACGGGAGGATTTCTCAGTCAGTTATTGAATGAGCAACCTGGAGCAGGTCACTTAACCTGGCAAGACCTCTGGCTGGTCATAAAACAGAGATCTCGGCCCTTCCGGGAGTCTAAGGAATGAGGCAAGGATGCAGTTAGCAACCAGGTTACATAACAAGAGTTGAAAGAAATGAAGGGCATTGGAAGGATCTGTGGCAAACTCAATGCTAATATAACCTTAAGAATCTTAGGGAATGAGAATTTGTTGGATAGCCTTTACTGGAGAGGCTGTGGAGGAAGGGGTACCCTCATCCATTGCTGGTGGGAATGCAATCTTGTGCAACCACTTTGGAAATCAGTGTTTCGGTTTCTCAGGAAATTCGGGATCAACCTACCCCTGGACCCAGCAATACCACTCTTGGGAATATACCCAAGAGATGCCCTATCATATGACAAAAGCATTTGTTCAACTATGTTCATAGCAGCATTATTTGTAATAGCCAGAACCTGGAAACAACCTAGATGCCCTTCAATGGAAGAATGGATGAAGAAAGTGTGGAATATATACACATTAGAGTATTATGCTGCGGTAAAAAACAATGACTTCTCGAATTTTGCATGCAAATGGATGGAAATAGAAAACACTATCCTGAGCGAGGTAACCCAGACCCAAAAAGATGAACATGGGATGTATTCACTCATAATTGGTTTCTAGCCATAAATAAAGGTCACGGAGTGTATACCTGGTGAACCTAA
>NW_026067902.1:4098608-4109337 GCF_014885135.2 Alexandromys fortis
TGGGGGGAGAGGGAGAAGGGTGGGAGGAGGGGGAGGGAAAAAAGAAAATATAAAAAAATTAAAAAAAATTTAATAAAGAAAAAAAAAGAATCTTAGGGAATAGCCATATAGTCACTATGATCTGTCTAGTGAACGGACTCCATCTACTTCAGGACCAAATGGAGCTGCTGGAGAGAGGCAGACAGAAGAATCAAAGCCTCTTGAGACAAAGCCCTCGGTTGTTCCCCTCGGTTAATACCTTTAACAGTTAAGGTCAGTGAAGAGCACCCTCACCTGCTTTGGAGCTGCCTTCTGCAAAGCCCAAATCTCAGCTCAGCTTCTCCCTGAGCTCCACCCTGAGTCTGCCCTTCCTCCCACAGACCGGATATCTCAAGCACTCCAGAGTAAACCTCTGTTCCGTAATTTCTAGCTTAGCATCCCTATCCCAGGAAACCCAAACTGATACAGCACAGATGCATTCACTGATCAGGTGAAAAAGTAATTCCCACAAAGATTAGGAAACAGGTTGAATCACACAAGCCATGAGTGGTATCGCTAGAACTGTAGCCCAGATCTTAAACTGTCTTTCTCAATCATCTGATGACATTGCCATCATTTTGACCAATAAAACAAACTAAGTCATTGGATATCATCCTCACAGTAGGCTGCAAGAAGCAAATTAGCCCAAGGAGGAAAATGTTATAGAAATACAAATAAAATAAAATAAAAAATAAAAATACAACTTCCAGGCTAGCAGTGCAAGCCAAAGGTTGAACACATTTGCTCTGGGTACAGTACCCAGCAATGAGGACAGAGGGAGAGAGGAGTGGGTTTGATAATGGGGTGTAATGTCAGAACCCAGGAACTGAAGCAGCCTGATGACAATTGCACAGGCTTCTAGGAGGTGAGGGTGGACCATGCAGTGACATAGCTATTCCTCATGCGCTCAGAGGAGAGAAACAGATACCCTGGCTTTTCCTCCTCTCCAGCTTTCACCAGTGCTCACACCCACACACCTACCCAGGTGCCAGAAAACAAGGCAGCTTGGGAGCAGGAGAGAGACATGGAAGAGATCTAATGAGCAAAACTGTGCTTAAATAGCCCAAAAATACAGCAGAAAACTAATCAGCAAGAAGCATAAACACTCTGAGAACAAAACTGCACAAGGGAAGTCATGAGTCTGCCTAAAGTCTCTGAAACGGCAAGTGACCTCACACACTGAAGCTGCCCTAAGCAAAGGGTGGTCGGATGATATGGACTCTCACACGCCCTGGCTTTTTACAAGCACAGGCTTTGCTATTGCTCAGTTCAAACCCTGAGATGGGAAAAGGAAGATGTTGGCAGGCATGGTGGCCTGTGCCTTCACTCCAGCACTGGTGGCAGTTCAAAGACAGTCTCCACTATGCGGCAAGCAAGACCTTGTCTTTAAAAAAAAAAAAAAAGAACAAATAACATAAAAATTAAAACAATGGCTGGGATAAAACCTGGTGGTGGAGCACTTGCTGAGCATGAAAAAGGGTCTGGGTTTTATGCCTAAAAGTGTGTTTGGGGATTCTAAATATTTCCCATTATTATCTGTTAAATAAAATTTTAAAAAATCTAATACTTGAAAAGCATTTCTATAGCAAACTAGTTTATTTGATAGTGTTTAAGTAAGTAGAAGTTCATTACCCAAATTTTACTTATTCGGCTCAAATTGTTCCTCTCAATTGTCATCTAACTTAGCCGCTGATGCCCCCGCTATTCAGAAGGCCAGATATACCTTTACAATTTCATACACTACTCGGCAAAGTAGAACCCAGGTGCGTCTCGGAAATCCTATGCTGACTTCTCATGCAGCAGATATTTGAGAAGGGCGGGGAAAGGAGAGAAAAGGAGACAATAAAAGGGACAGCCATCATTCAACAAGTTTGCTTTCCAGAGACAAACACAGCACGGCTACTCTCTAATCATCCTATGCTACAAATCCATTGCATTACTGTCCCTACAGAGGGAATGAGATTTGCTCTTTCATGGAGACTGCAAACTCCTTTTAGTCCTTCCACCCTCCAACAAAACTTCTTTGAGGTCATTAGAGCCCAAACGGCTTGAGAGGGTGTGAGGGTGAGAGCCAACTTTGCTGCCAGCTCACTGTTTGGCATTACAATGGCCAATTATCTCTTCTGTGCCTCTGTTTTCTCATTTCCTTCTGACATGATGCAACTGTAACAAGATGGTCTCCGCAGTCCTTCCAGTCCATCGCGCACCAAGACTGACAGAACCCCTTTCCATGACCAGATAAACTGTTTCTTCCTTGACCCGGCCCAGATGTCTGTTTGTGAGGCTGCTTACCAGAATTAAAAGTACAGTCTTTGGTCGAGGCAGAGTAAAAAAGTCTGATCTCATTCCTGCCTCGGTTGACTGTGAACGCATCCAGCAGTTCCCACACTGGGTCTAGGGTTATCTGGCTGCAGAACAAACTCAATTCTTCTTCTTTCCTATCCACACCCTCTGCTGTGTAGCCTTCAAGGGCCTTATCTTCTGTCACAGGCTACATTTGCCTTTGAACAATAGGATATTAGCAAACACGATGCAAGCAAAGGCTTTGGAAGTCCTTACACAGCAAGCTTGGGCACCTCCATTCTTGCTCCTGAGTCATACATAAGCAAATATGTTAGATCTAGAATGTTCAAGGATGAGGACACACAGTGCAGAAATAAGTCACTCCAGTCTTACTAGCTAAAGCCATCCTACACCAGCAACAGATAGCCGAGTCACAGGGCATACAGGCCAACCCAGCCGAGGTCAGCAGACAGTTGTCAGATGATGTGAGTTAAGCCCAGCTGAAGCACAGGTCAACCCCTAAACATCTAAGATGGGGACACTTTTTAAAAAAATCAAGTATTTTCAGAGCTGGAAAGATGTTCAGCAGTTAAGAGCATTTATTGCTCTTTCAGATGACCAAGTTTTGGTTCTCAGCACCTACATGGTGGCTCACGACCACCTGTAATTCCAGTTCAAGGAGATTCAACCCCACCACCAGGTAGGCAGGCACAAGACATACATACAACATGCATACATGCAGGCAAAACACTCGTACTCAAAAGAAAATCAATAAGTCCATGTAGGCTTTTAGTTTGTTTTTGAAACAGGGTTTCTCTCTGTTGCTCTGGTTGTCCTGGAACTTGCTCTGGAGACCAGGCTGGCCTCAAACTCCTGCCTCTCTGCCTCATGAGAGCTAAAACACATACACCATCTTGCCCAGATATTTTTGTAGTGATTTTTTTTTAAATTTTTGTTTTTAACTATGTGCGTGTCTATGTGGATATGTGCCATGTAAGTGCCTGTGGGAGTCACAGACATCAGATGCCCCGGGCTAGGGGTGAGGGCAGTTTTGAGCTGCCTAATATGAGTGCCAGAAACTGAACTCTAGTCTTCTGCAGGAGCGGTATGCCATGCACTCTCCACCGCTAAGCCAGCTCTTCAGCTGACTCCCCGCAGATGCTGGCTTGGTTGCCTTCCCGAGTTCTGTGATTGCTCGTTATGCAGCTTACTATGGTGATACATAATGGAGCGCATTCCTGAGCATGCACTCAGCCCACCTGTAAGGATTCAATACTTCCAGAATTGAAGTTTGGAGTAGTGTTATCCCGTGGACTTTAAATGCATCAGCACTTCCAGGGCTCTTGCATCCCAAGATAAAGAAATTGGTTGAACTTTGTCTAACCTGTATTTCACTACAATGTGTTTTTACCACAGACCTCCAAGTTCGATCCCAATCAAATTACCCCTCAGCCTCACAGCTCAAATCTAGGCCAACCTCCTTACTGGCTATACTACGCATTTCATTTTCTCTTACAAGATGTTTAATGGTCCCTTTCAAACAAAAACAACAAAAATTACCCCACAAGCACCGTGACATCACAAAACCTTATGCTCATAAACACATATGATAGAAATTAACGGTGAATGACCAAACAGCTAAAATCCCCAGGCAGTGCAATTGTCTGCTCAAATAAATAAATCCTAAAATTTCAATATTCTCATTTGTCTTGGCTGGCCTGGCACAAACTGACTCCTCAGTCCCCCTCTCCTGGACTCCCAGCCCGTGTGTACTATGCATCTGCAACTACTGCCGACCGCAGCAAACGGGACAGGACCTTCTGCTCGGACACTCTCCAGACGCTGGTCACATGTGATGCGAACCTGGAATGATGGTTCCACGTTCCTCTGAATCAGCAGGAGTCCCCTCCAACATGACAAAGTTCTTCCAACCATTGTGGTTTTCCTGCTGGCTGGGGCTGAGAAACACTGAACTCCCTCATTCTCAGTGACCACAAGGTGGCACCATACAAGCTGGTAAATGGAAACACCCCACTATAGTTTGACAGTCATAACTCAATTTCAGAAGCTCAAAATTTGTAGTAAGTTCAGAAATACAACTCCAACATAAAATTTGACCTCTACAATGCGGATTTTCTTGTGCAAAGTCCCCAGCTCTTAGTCACATACAAAACTGACCTCATTCATTCTTCATGTAACTGGTTGATACAGTGTTTCTCCAAAGCCTTAACTGGAACCCTCCAGACCACGATGCAAGACCCACCCCTGTTAGAATTGACCCGGCATTAATGTCTTCCTACTACAAACACTACCATTTGGTGCTGACTCCATATTGAGAAAGGTCCTTGCTTGCTGCCTTGTAGGTGGTGCAGAGATGAACAATACTGAAGGGGGAAAGTATGTGGCCGAAGGGAGAAAAGAACAGTTGGGAGGGGAAAGGAACAAGTAAGATGGGTACTGAATATAAATATGACCAAGGTTTCTGAGTGTTCTATCTTTAGCTTCTTCTCTACCCACCCTCGGGAGGTAGCTACAAACCCTAGACAAGAAGGGGGAGATGAAGTGGGATAGACCCCTGATGGCTTTATCAGCCAGCCGTGGGGACCTCTATGAATTTAGAAACAATGTACAGCCAGACTGCTAAAAGATTTTATTTTGTTTCATTTTTAATTACATATGTATAATGTCTCGAAGCAGGCCTACACATGTATTGCAGTATCTGCAGAGGCCAGAAAGGACACTGAGTCCCTTGGAAGGAGAATTACAGGCAGTTGTGACCCACCCAAGGTGGTTGCTGACTTGGAACAACACGGGGATCGTCTACGAGAGCATGGTATGCTCTTCCCCCCCCCCCCCCCCCCCCCCCCCCCCCNGAAAGTGGTTTGTCCTCCCCCCCCCCCCCCCCCCAGCCACCGTTCAGCCCTATCGTTCTTAAGTTAGGGCACTTATCAAAAGCATAAAAGACATTTAAAAAACAAAAGCAGGCTATGACCATGTATTTTCCTAATCAAAAGGGGCGGGGGAGGAACCAAAACCCTTTTACTTTTTGGAGATAACTACTTTAAGTCATTTGTTGAGCATGAAGAGCTCATTCCCAGACTCCGGCTATGTCATGAAAGACACACAAAGGAAGACGTTAGGAGTCCAGTGAATCCGGTTCAGTGTGTCACCTCACTGAGGTCACCGGAGAAATGCTTCTACTTCCACCTCGGACACAAAGTTCCCTATTCCAGTTCTCCAGGGAGCTGTCATCGTTTGGAGGGACAGAGGGCAAAGAGTGCCAACACAAGGTGTGTGAGAACTGGAAAGCCTGGTGTGTCCTCTGATTCCAGCACACCACACTCGGTACTCTCCAGTGCTTCCAGGGCGGAATAGGTGCTGCCAACTTAAACAGCCTCTAGCAGGCGTCACCGCACTTGACTTAGGACCTCCTGGCTGTGTAAACATGCAGCCTTGCTCTCCAGGACTGAATTTCATTTGAACTATCCTTTGCAACCCCCTGCCCCCTAGTCACAGCAAGGGCTGCAAAAGATTTTCAGCACTAGGAAAATTCAAAACATCTTAAGAATTAGTTTAACCCTAAAATCTAAAATTAAGGAAAGGTATATCCAGAGACTGTTCTGTCATTCTCCCTCCTCTCCCCCTCCCATCCCACACACCCGTGTGTGTGTGTGCGTGTGTGTGTGTGTGTGTGTGTGTGTGTGTGTGTGTGATTCCCCTTCCATCTGAAATCCTTTAAAAACTCCATGTAAAAGTATAAGCCATCACAACTGGCCACCAGCTGTCAGGAATGAGACAGCAGGCATATTGTGTGATTGACACTCCCTTTTGTGACAAGACTATAGTGCAGTAACTCGACTTCTCTGGGGAATTCTATACTTTGGAAACATTCCAAAATTCATTTCTGCCTCCTACGGCCTGATTTTCTGTATGCATTCTTTCAAAAGCCATCGCTGTCCCCTGGGAAGAAAGAAAACTGATACCAAATTAAACAAAAGCAGCCTTCTGAAAGCCTCTCAAACAAGGCCTGGCAAATAAAAGTGATTTCTCCACTTTGTTCTCCCCTTCCTCTCTACACAGAGTTAAATCCCTCAAGGTTGCTTATTATTTTCACTTGTAAAAGCGCCTTCAGGTAGGCAAATCAACGTCCTGCTGCAGAAGGCAGCCCAGCCGGCTAATCCCCGGCACATGAACCACAGCGACAAGAACTCCCACAATGCACAACTGCACCCGCCCCCATTTTCTTGCCAACGCTGCTCCCTAATTGGCCATGAATAGTTACAGTCGGCCCAGCAATTTCTGCACCCTGGACAGCATAATCTCCTAAGGCATCAGCTGCAAGCTTACAGTCCAAATTTTGAAAGAGCATCCAATTAACAATCATAATAATAATGATGAAAGAGATGCCAAACTGCTGTGTGGATTCTAGCGTTCACAGTGGAAGCTCGGCTAACTGAACCGAATTATTCTCCTACTCTCCTTCCCCAGTATCAGTTCTTTCTATTTCCATTTTTCTTAATTTTTTTTCTTTTGAGACACTGTCATTATGTATCTCAGGTTGGCCCAGATCTATCACTTGCTTCATGTATTTATTTTTCTTAATCGTGGGCTCTTATAACCCAGACTGGCCTCAGACTTGCTACGTACTCTAGGATGATCCTCCTGCCTCCACTTCCTAAGTGCTGGGATTACGGTCACACAACTACATACCATGTCTCCTCTAACATTTCTTGAATGGTCTTTTTAGTAAGGAAACTTTCTGGAACTACATAGATCCAAAGGCTGTGATTTCAAACTTCAGATTCCATTCACTAACCAACATAGACTGAGCAGAGACGCTATCTGAATACAGAGATAACTGCCAATGGCTGAGCTCAGGGAATTCACAAGTCCAACCAAAGAGAAGCCGCTAAATGAATCTGCTGCATCCGTGCAGCAAACGTTTCCCGCGTGCTTTGCCCACACTATATGCCACAGTGACAATGCTGACGTGAACCTCCCTGGCTCTCGTGGAGCTTCATCTTGGAGGAGGCACTGAGAGCAGACATAAGGAAATGGTCTGGATACCGGGAGGTCCTAAAGGCAGAATTACAAATCTCAAAGACTGTAATGTTAAAACAGGAAAGTGAAAGTTAGGTCATAAATCTAAAGACATTGTAAAGAAAGGGACCCAGTCAAGGAATGGATGTGCAGAGGCCCTGGGTGGGACAGGCACAGCAGGGAGTAAGGGACAACACTTGGCAAGAGTAGCCAGCAGGGTGTCACCAAGATGGGTAGTAACAGAGACAGACGCAACAATGAAGGTATCATGCCAGACCACAAGACCCTTGTTAGCGCTTCGGCTTACATTCCGAACGAGGCAGGAAGCCACTGCGGGTTCAGAGGAGAACAATATTATCAGACAGATTTTAAAAGACTCACCCAGGCTGCTTGGTGGAGAATCCTCTGCAGGTGGTTGACAGCATGCACAGAGCGGCTAGCCGGAAGGTTCCTACAGAATCCAGGCAAAGGAAACCAGGGTTAGACCAGAAGGCAATGGTCAGGGTAATCTAAACTGGCTGCCTTTGGGACACATTCTCATTGTCAAATAGAACCATACACTGATGAACTGGGTGGCAGCATTTGAAGGCAGACATTGGCTTTGTTAGATTGGGTTCCTCTGTTTTGGTTTGGTTTGATTTGGTTTGGTGTTCTCTGCTAAACTGCTGCTTTCACTTACGTCTTGGACACTGCCCAACAGGTCTTGTGTTTAAGGCTTGGTCCTCAGCTTGGTACTAATGGAGCCAAGTCGCTAGGTGGCTGGGGGTGTGCCAGCAAAAGGAATATGTGTCGCTGCCTGTGTCTCTATTTCCCAGATGCTATAGGAGAACAGCTTCTCCAGCCAACACTCCTGGACTAGCTTTCTGACTCACAGGAACAAAGGCAATGGGACTGAGTGATCATGAAACCAAACTTCGGAAACTCTGATCCCACCCAGAACAGGCATTTGTCTAGCGAGGAGCAGCTGCCTAAAGACATGCTCAACAAAGCTTCAAATTTGTGTCCACTGGGGCTGTTGGTCACGTGGCTTGTGGTTATACACTAATTTATACCTCCAGGCTCTATGCTCAACTAGCCCATACTCAAGACATTTCTCTGTTTTTTCCTACTGAGAACCCAGGCATTTTCATATTCATTTTTTTCTCCCTCTCGTTCCCTCCCTTCCTCCCCTCCCTTCCTCTCTCCCTCTTCTATTGCCCCCGCTCTGGGGCAGGGCACACAGCACATCCCAGATGGTTTTGACAGCTCTGGCCTCTAACTCAGCAACACTACCTTATCAACCGCAGAGCAAATGATGACCCAAATCGCATATTTTATATGATGCCAACACTCAGTCCCCAATACCCTGTCTCCAAGAGAGCTTTCTATAGCGCTCTATCTGGGGCTCCCTTTCTACCCCTATGCCTTCATGGCACTGGAGTACAGAAGGGCATTCTGCTGCTCTCACTTTAGGTCTCCTGTAATACTCTCCCAGCCTACACAGGCCTCCCCTGCCTCACTTGCACAACTTTTCCTACGTGCATTTATCTATGCACTCTGCCCACACTCTGGCCTCTACAAATCACTCCCTTCAGGTCCCACACTACATGCTCATTCTGCACTGCTGATCTGAAAACACATGCCAACTGGTAGTGACTTTACAGCCTCCACTTAGACAACAGAGCATTTCATACATGGTAAGTCTCAGGAAGTGACAATGTCCAAAAAAGACAGTTTCGCCTCAGGTCAAGCTGGACTGAAGAAGGATTTTTTTTTTTTTTTTTTTTTTTTTTTTTTTTGGTGGTTAAATAAAAGACAACAGTCCTCAGGAACTTTTGAAATGGGTTCACATTTGCTTCTGGCAGAAGGGACATATGGTTCTTCATTGGCATATGCCTTTGGTTGTATATCAAAGTCCAGGCAAGCCTCTGGCCTCCCCCAGTCCCTGTTCACACCTCTGGGCTCCCCCAATCCCTGTTCACAGGTACCCATTAGACATTTCAAAGCTCCAGTGCTAGCATCTCACCTCCTTCTCGGCCAAGAACCCCAGGCCTGCCACAGCTCAGGGCTTTCTTCCCTTCAGCTACCGCCCTCCTTACACTGCTAGTCTCCCTGGTCTCTCTTCCCCTGCAGACAGCCCTTGGTCATGCCCAGCCTGCTTTGTTTTTCTTTCTGCTCTAGATTCTTCCAGATGCATCTGGTTGTTCTCTTTTTTATCCACACTTCCTGATCACCACCACCACCCCCAATCAAGAAGGGGCCATTTCGGTAGTTTCTTTACGGAGTCCCTCATGTACAATACACAGTGACTAAATTACTTATTTTAATTACAATAAATAAGCTGAAACAACACTGCCCCACTCTCTATCTGGTTGCCTGAAATTGGGTACTGGAAAAAACCCTAAGAATTCTGAGTATCGTCTTTGAGTAAGACAGAACCAAAGTTATTTCCTACTCCATCTTTCTGAGTTCCCCCTGCCATTTTGACTCATCCACTAATGCTCTTTTTAGACAAACAGCATGCCACAGAAAAACAAAACTTACATCTAGGCTCATCTCATAAGACTGGGATGACAAGCACATGACATTTGAAAACATAATCAAGCCAGTATTAGGCTCACACTTAAACAAGTCACTGGCTTTATGGGATAATAATTGGAAACGGAATGAGCAGTTCTGGGCTGCTGGTCATAACAGCTCTGCCATGACTGAGATCTCAGGGTACAGACAAGGGGCCACAGGATGACAGAAGCAAAAAGGAAAAACGATGGCTTTTAGTCAACCACGTACATTCCAGGCAGGAATCCCTGCTACATTTCAAAACATCACACTTCCTCCATCTTGATGTACTATGTTCATTGGGGCAGCACATCACCAACTCACCTCTACCAGGGGCAGAGCATGCCCCTGTGTTCCTCAAAAGAGACATGGTCTCTAAACCTAAGTATTTCCTTTATTAATTCTTTCTTTCACAAGGCAACTACCTCCTATGTTTAATGAACATAAATAACAAATACTTGTATGTGCCTAACCAGAAGAGAACAGTCACATTCCTTTGTTTCCTATAGCCTGGAGCAGAGGATGGGTAGAAACTATGGTTCCTCTCAGGAAGTGATATTTGCACTTAGGGCTGAGAAATCAGTTCCAATTTGCTGGACAGAACAAAGCAGGAAATGAAAAGAGTCTTCTTTCTCAAGGGCAGAGAAGGACTCTGGGCAAAACGAAGAACAGGCTGGCATTGTGGTGCAGGCCTGCCATTTCAGCCCATGAGAGAGTCTGAAGCAGGATGATGGCAAGTTCAAAGTCAGTAGGGGAATCATCAGAAGACGTCTTCTTGAAAAATAAAATAATGAAGAAAGGGAGGAAGGGAGGGATGAAGGGAGGAAACAGTTATACTAGAGAAAATAAT
>NW_026067902.1:4109829-4220242 GCF_014885135.2 Alexandromys fortis
CTCTTCCTGCTCAGATAGCAACTCTTTTTACTCTTCTCAAACCTGGCCCTAGGGCTGGGTTGACCTACAGAATGCAAAGGGACTTGTCGTCCAGGTCTCCCAAGTCCTATTTCTTCCTTCTTTCCTTCCTTCATTTATTTATTGAGTTTTTCAAGACAGGGTTTCTCTGTGTAACCTTGGCTGTTCCGGTCCTGGAACTAGCTCTTGTAGATCATGCTGGCCTTGAATTCACAGAGATCAGCCTGCCTCTGCCTCTTGAGTGCTGGAAATAAGGCATGTGCCATCACCACCGGGCCCAAGTTCCATTCTTTTAAAAATAATAATAATAATAATAATAATAATAATAATAATAATAATAATTTATTTAACTTTATTTTATGTGCATTGGTATGAAGGTATCAGATGCCCTGGAACTGGAGTGACAGACAATTGTGAGCTGCCATGTGGGTGCTGGGAATTGAACCCAGGTCTTCTGGAAGGACTGCCAGTGCTCTTAGCCACTGAGCCATCTCTCCAGTTACCCCCAGTGCCATTCTTGAGGATGTTGGTGACTTCTGCTTTTACACATTGACAATATGCCCCTTTCAGCACCTAGCCCTCATATGTGAGAAGCACAATCCACATGGCAGGGACAGCACAGCAAATCTGGACACTCTCCAGCAGGCATCCTCACTGAACTCAAATGCTCGTGCTTAGTGAGTCATCTCAAGCATTCGGAATGCAAGCCAGTCAGTCCCACATGAGACAGGCCAACCCAGCAAAGACCAGTCAACCCAGACTCCTGAAATAGTTGTTTCAAGTCAGTAAGTTTTGGTGTATTCTAGTTGGTGTATTCTGCGAAAGAGGGCCAAGGCAGTGAAAGACCAGAGCAGCAAACAAGAAAGGTAAGGACTAAAACAGACAGAGTTCCTGAAGGACAGAGAGCCTGAGAATAATTCTAGAATTTGGCACTGAATCTTCAAAAGATCTGATCGAGTTATTGGGCAAATCAAGCTTCTTATTTTCATTAATAAATAAGAGAAATGGACTCAAAAAAAAAAAAAACTCAAAGATCTTCATACTAGAGTTGAAAAGAAAATCCCTAAGGCAGGGAAGCAATAAATCTCAGGAGACTAGAAGAGAAAAATGGAGAAAAGAAAGAGAGAAGGAGGTCACACTGTTTGAGTTACACCAACATTGAGGTCATACACAGGCCAGACAAGCCACGTTCAGGGAGGGGGAGCTCAGAGGAAGAGGACTGTTGGAAGCCCAAGGTACCAGTGGAGGTATATTCAGATTCTGCCAAGTATCAGCAAGAAAAAACAACAACAACAAAAAAAAAAAAAAACTGCTGCTCTTCCCAAAGTCCCCAGTTTGATTTGAGCACCCAGGTCAGGTGAACTCCAGCTCCAGGGGATCCAAGATTATTTTCTTGCCTCGTGGATGTGTGCACACAAAAACACACACACATATACATTTTAAAAAAACACATATTGCTCTATATTTAGAGCACTATACAAGAGGGCAATGTTTCCTATTAAATGTCCAAAGATTTTTTAAACACTGTTTCAGTTTCCTTACATTTCTTAATAATTTTTAGAGTGTGCACAAGCCATATTATCTTAAGTGATAATGACTGTTAAGGATTAGATTATTATTTTACCCTTGGCCTCAAGTCCAGGCATTCTACCAAAAGCCACTGAGCTACAGCTAAATATGTTTCACTCCATCTCAAAACCATCAGGTAACCCCATAGCCCCCAGCCTCTCCTTCATCTTCCTGCCAAGCTCACTGCTGTCCTTCAAAAAGCAGCTCATGGAGCTTCCCGTCACTCACAACCTCCTTGCCTTTTCCTGACAGACTTAAATATACCCTCACTTAGATATACATATACCCCACTATATGCTATAATACTTAAAAACTCTTGTGATAATTACTTGTTTAGACCGCTGCTCTCCCACCATGTTGTGGTTTCCTTGAGAGCACACATCAAGTACTATTCATTACTGAGTGCACAGTGCTCAGCAAAGTGCCCGAGTCATGAGGGTCCCTGCAGAGTGACCTGTTCTGTTGCTGTAGGGACTTCTTCTAGATGCTTGGAATGCTTTTCAGAGCAGCTTTTAAAAACTCTCACAAAGTGGATTATCATTTACTAGAAGGGTGGGAAATTTTAGGAACTAAAGAGGAAAATACATACTTATCTAGAATTAGAATACACGAGATAAATCTGAAATTTCCAGATGGAGACAGACCCAATATATCCGTCTGTTTCCCTGCATTGCATAGCTCCCATCTTATACAGCAAAGGACATTATAATTAGCTGTACACATGGCTATAGTAAAGCAGTCTCGCATTTTCAATTTACTGCTCATACAGGGCTTCCCCGTAGACTGTGGAAAAGAAAACATTCTAATTACAACTCAAGGCACCTATTTCAAACACCTTTCGGAGGGAGTATTCTTTCTTATGGGAAGACTACCTACATGCTGAGTACTCTTGTGGCTCTCGGTCAGCTTACGCTTCGTTATCCTATGTCTTCATAATGTCTCTGGCTCTTGAATTTCACCCAAGTGTTTAGGAAACGAAAGCCTCTGAGGGTCCCAGCAGGAAGTAGATGGGAACTTGAACACACAACTAAAGGGGGGGGAAGGGGGTGTAATATGAAGGATTTTTTTTATCAGGTATGGCAGAGCTTAGGAAGTTAACCAGGGAGCATGGCATATCTTAGGTCTGAAAGAGAGCAGAGGTGGAGGAACCCACAAGGCACAGCTGTAGCAGAACGGCAGGCGACAGATACGCTAGCTTTCAGGAGGGAGTTGTATTTTCATCTGTCAGTGTGCTGGTAAGAAATCTGAGGGAGCCAGGCGATGGTGGCGCACGCCTTTAATCCCAGCACTCAGGAGGCAGAGGCAAGCGGATCTCTGTGAGTTCGAGACCAGCCTGGTCTACAGAGCTAGTTCCAGGACAGGCTCCAAAGCCACAGAGAAACCCTGTCTCGAAAAACCAAAAAAAAAAAAAAAAAAGGAAATCTGAGGGAGCAAGCGCCCCAACCTAACAACTCTCCCCTCATTAATCCCCTCTAGAACCCGCCAGAACGCCACAGATGTAGCGATTAACACCTAGCCTAAGGAACTGGAGGGTCAGATGAGTAATATCCTGTGTTGGCAGTCTGGCTTTTCCTGGCTTCCTAGTCTCACTCTTCCTTTGGAAGAGCACTAGGCATACAAGTGTAAAACCCTGCCCAGGCGATTCGCATATGGCAACAGCAGGTACCTGGCAGGCTTGGCTCATATTCTTTTGCTGAGTGTGCATGCAAAAGCTGTTAGTGCCCCAACCAGGTCTAACTTCCCAGTGCCTCAGTTTCCCTATGTGGAAGAGGTGTTATTCTATGTTATTCTATAGTCAACACCCTCCTGTCAGAGAACCTTTCAAGTACAAATACCAGTACTAAGGCTTTCTAAAGTCCTCAGGCCACAACCAGAGATTGGTAGACAAACAGCCCATCTCTTGCTACCCAGTCCAACAACTCGGAAGATTCTGCTGCTTCCTAAAAGCCCCCAGCACCAGGAAGTCGCTTACTCCCAGTAACTAGCTAACTAGCCCTATCTTTGTTTGCCACTCCTGAGTACTATTTATACTCCCAAGTTTGGCTCAAGCCAGTTTTAGAAGACATCAACCTAAGGGAATGTCTATAGTGTTTACTCTGAAGTGAAGAAAAGCATGTTCAATGTGGAACCAGAAAGTCGAACTTCTCAACAGCTGCCTGGCTTCAGCCTAGCTCCGCCTGTCAGAAGAGATGCCAGGACTCAGCATTCTCAACTGTCATGTACCCTCTCAGCAAAAGACAATCTCGAAGTCCCTGTCTAACTACCAAGTTTACTAAAGTTGTACTAGAGAAACAGAAATGCTGCAGTTGACGTGCCAACTGTCACAAAACTCCACTCTTTGCAATAATTCCTAAACCTTAAATTTGAACAGAAAAATGTGGGTGGGGCTGACTGACTGACTTTTGGATGGCAGTAAAATAAATACTAGAAATTAAAATTTGCCTGTAAAATGGCAATTAGATGTGATTCTTTAACCAAATTTTCTCAATTTGGTGACATAAAAAATTTTCATTCATGAATCACTCATAAACATCTCTTGACATTCCTTTTGTTGTCTTATCGCTGGAGATGAACTCAGGGTCCAGCCAGAACCAAACAAGTACTCTGCCACTGAAGTGCAACACTAGCCCTATCGACACCTTTTAAACCCACTTTAATTTCGGGTTAGTTTGGGTAAAGTTTTCCGGTATTTTGGAAGAATCCGGGCCAGGTCCTCCTACATAAGAAGAAGGCATTCTATCAGTGAACAACAGAACATCCCTAGCCCTCATATTTTGGTACTTGTTCACACGGTGAAGAAATGGGAGGTTTAGGCTTATCTGCATCATTCTGTCAATGTCTTCCTACTCTAATATTTCTTCTTAAAATGAAACGGCATATAGTAATCTCAAAGTCTATAAATTTCAATTCTTTCAGTTCTGGTCTTGGACTTTATTACATTTTACCCAGTGCATTTTTCTATAGCAATGCCCACCTACTCCCTGGCAAAGTTGCTGGACCAATGCATCCCCAAACTAATTCTTAAAAAGGAAGCTTGGGTGCTAGACAGACAGTGCATATGATGACGTATTCCATTTTCAGCTGTCGCATTCAGAATAATAGCAGAGATCATTCCAGTGACTGCTCACAAGCATGACAGGTGGCCAAGACTTCTTAGTACTACTCGCAAACAAATTACAGGCAAACTGAAAGCAGGGGTGGATGCTGGGGAGGACACCGGGTAGGGGGCAGAAATGACTACAAGGGATTCCAAAGTTCCTACATTGCCGTCTTAGCCAGCGCACTCATAACAAAAGCACCATGCATAACTGCATGGGAAGTCAGAAAACAACAAGGGGCTTTCTTAAAGTTCTTCGGGGGCTCTGGGAACTCTTCCACCAGGTCCTGGGGCGCAAGAGGCAGTGGCTGTTAGAAACAGGAGAAGCAGCATGGGAACCAAGCGGAAGTTCTAAATTTGTAGTTTATAGCCACGTTATCTGAAGAATGGTTTCCTTCCAACTTCCTCCACCATGAAGGATGGTCGGCTGTTTCTCTGTGATAGTTGGGGGGCGAGGGGATGTGATGTCATACAATGTCATTTGCCAAAAAGTTATATATTAAAGTATCACGTCTATAAATTTGAACGAAGTACAAACACTAATTTTATGTATATGTATATAAAAATCATAAAATTGCCAAAAGTATTAAATTACCAAGACAGAAAATATTAAGTTACTTTAAAAGTGTTCACATGAGTAACTTTGAATTAATGATATCAGTGGTTCTCAAAGGTGGTTACATAACAAGATTGCCTGGGAACCTAGAAAATTCCAAGTGCCAGGACATACACACCCAAGACTAATCAAAACACCTCTTTAGATTGATAACTAGCAACAACATTATTTGAGGAGCTACTCTTGTGACACTGGCATGCAGACAAAATTGAGAACTAACCTGGATTGTGCTAAATTAATGCTAAAGAGACTTAGGCAAAAGACCCTCCTCTGCCCTTCCTTCGCATACGCTCATCTTTAGCCTGAAGCTGTCTCCTCCACCTGTGTCTATCTGAAGCTGCCACTCCAAGCCATCCCGGGGAACTGATACTGACCTCTACAAAGGAGATAAGAGTGAAGAAGAGAAACCATCAAGAGCAGAACATTTAAACCACGTTCAACAGGGAGAATGAGAATGGCATCCATGGTATGTTGACCGGAATGGCCCATCCAGTAAAAGGAGCTGCCTGACTGAGAGTGGGCTACACACGGCTGTCAACATGCTCAGCTTTGGCCCCTTTCCAGCTGTAGTATCATTCAAACATTAAGCCACTCACCTAAACCTTTACTAGCCATGTAACCTGGGCCTACATCACCTTGAACTTACAAGTGAGTAGGGACAACAGAATCTAAAGAGTAACTCCCACTCAGAAACATGGAAGCACATGCAAAGTGGACTGAGAAATCCATCACATGAGCCCATGATCTGTGGGGAAAGGGTACATACTCCAGACTGCAGCAGCAGCATAGGCAAAGGCCTGTGAGAGCAACAGGAGGTGGTAGCGGTGGAACCTGCACTGTGTGAACTTTACCCACACCTATGCCTTTAAGTGCTCAAGGCACTGGAAAGACTGTTCTCATTTTTCCATTTGACAGGTGAAGAAGCTACGGGTCACCAAGATCCTGTATCTCATTATCAGGGACCCAAGAGAAGACTAGAACCCAAAGTTCCAGTAGGATGGCTGACTCGACCTCTGGTTTGGAATCTGGTCTGAAAAGGTAAGAGAAAGGAAGGAAAGAGTAGGAAAGTGAAAATGGGGTTATCAGCAAACCAGCCACAAGGTCAGGAGGTGGGGAGAAAAGCAACAGCTAGACAGAACACAATGCTTGTGTTCCAGTGTCTCCAGCAACATCTCAGACCCGAAGTAGAAACCAGTCAGGACTCCTTGAACCATGGAAAATCATCAAGACAAGCTATTAATGTCACCCCAAAGTGTCTTCTAATTTAATGTAATTTCATGCTGCTATGAACCAGCCAGAAGGCACACACTGAAGGGAAGAGGCTTAGAGACGGTGAGCTGCCTTCCTGAGAACTCCTTGGAGACTGCTTTCATGGAGAGTGGCCTTATTTCCTCATTCCACATCAGCCCGCCAACATTCTGATGGACATAAAGAATGTCCTTAGTTCAAAGATGCACTGAGCATGCTCTCCTTGCTTGGGCTTCATATAATTTTCATATCTGACCTTATAATTTGCCCTTATAATTTCTAATTATCCTGAGAAAAATAATTGCCCCGGTTCCCCAAATAGCTGCCTTTGTGCAAAATCAACAATATTTCCAACTTCTAATATACAAGATCAGATGAGTTTGCTCCTAAGCCAGAGAACTAAAGCCATCACATGTATGCATAATCTGTGATGTTGTGGTGAAACAATCCAAACACAGTAAGCATCTGCTGTGACTTCTCTGACAGAGCACAGCACCCACATGGGCTGACAATCCTGCTGTAGCTAAGACTCCTCCCTGTATCAACAGTTACTCATTTGCTTCAAGCCTGCAGATGATGCACTAATGAGAATAACTTGTCCTCCAAACTCAGAAGAGGATGATGTGGGAGTGTCATATATCAATCTGTTGATTTCATTGGTTAAGCAATAAAGAAACTCCTTGGCCCTGATAGGTTAAAACATAGGTGGGAGGAGTAAACAGAATAGGATGCTGGGAGGAAGAGGAAGTGAGCTCAGACTTGACAGCTCTGTTCTCTGGAGCAGAGATGCCAGGCTCCGCTCTCCCAGGCAGCTCCGACCCAGGATGGACGTAGGCTAGAATCTTCCCGGTAAGCGCACCTTGGGGTGCTTACACACATTATTAGAAATGGGCTAGTCCAGGTGCGAGAATTAGCCTAGAAGAGGCTAGATAGAAATGGGCCAAGCAGTGCTTCAATGAATACAGTTTGTGTGTTGTTATTTCGGGGCATAAGCTAGCAGGCGGACGGGGTGCTGGGGACGCAGACCCGCCACACTTATTACTACAAGAGGAAGGAACAAGCAACCCTCTAGAGTCTGCATGCCTCTAAAGGCTACAAATGTCTTTCTGGCCTGGGGAGTGTGGATGCAATCCTCGGAGACATGAACATTTTCCGTTTGAAATCACAAGCCTCAGACTTACTATCTGTGGTTTGCAGGACTGCCTTAAATAGAGTTGGCTCATAAGGCTCAACCCATGCAACGCATTAAAAACCCTCAAAGATCAATGAAAGTTCACACCCGCTAGAAGCCACACTTCCTCAAAGACAATAAGAAGAGCTGTGATGGGCACAGGCTGCAAGGCATCTTCCAATTGAGTGGCAACACAAGTATAAGAAATTCATCTCTTTCTAAGCTCACCACCACTAAAAGACATAATTTTATGTTGAAAATATAACACATACAGAATATTACAAAGAGAGATAAGAACAACAAACCAGAGACACCAAAAAGAGCTCCTGAGGTCATATATGGTAGTGAAAGTCAAAACCTCACATCTATGTATAAAAGGACAGTTGTTCTAATAAACAAGAAAATTACTTCTAGAAAATATAAGGAAAGAAGGAAGGAATGAAGAGGAAGGAAGGAAGGAAGGAAGGAAGGAAGGAAGGAAGGAAGGAAGGAAGGAGGGAGGGAGGGAGGGAGGGAGGGAGGAAGGAAGGAAGCCTGTTTGAAGAAATTTTTCAGATAATGTCATCTGAAAGAATACCACACAAATATGACAGCAAGCAAAATTTTCAAACAATAATGATTTCATTTGCTAGAGTTAAAAATTCTATCATAAGGCAAGCTTAAACGAGCAAACTGGTTTTCTTGCAAGAATGAATGCTTCTTTTGTTATTCAATTCAATATTCCTGGATCTTTTTTTTTAGACCTCTAAAAGAAAAAAAATGAAATAGCATGTTGAGACTCGCTCTGAACGTCTTGTGTTCCCAACGATGCCAGTTTGCTACGCTTTATATCTTTCTGTCCTCATCTCGTACCAACTTTGTGAGCCACAGCAAGCCCTCGTAAGCGTGATGCAATTCTAAGTGTGTCAGCCGTCTTGCCTTCAGAAACAGAAATGAAACCACAATGAAGCAGCACGCAGTCATGACGGAGGTCGTTCAACCTGGAAACTATCACCTGCTTTTGCGCATGCGCGGGGGATGGAGGGCAGGACTGGGGGAAGGGGTACAGTGAACTAGAGAAGGAAAATGAACTGATTTAGGAAGTAGAAGGAGGCCAGATCTTTTCAACTCACAGGCATACATGAAAATCTGTGCCTAGGAATTCTGATCCTAGGAATGTATCCTAACTATACACAAATATGTATATGGTCAGTGAGAGACACCGCAGCCTTACCTATAATTGGAATTAAAAACAAAAACTTATACTACTAGGCTACAAGTTAAACAAGCCTTTGTTGCTCACATAAAATTGAGCGAGCCATTGGCAGGGAGGCTTGTCTAGAACTCTTAGCTAAGAATTTGGAAAGTGTGCCACTGTATTGTGCGGCTAGCCTGCGGTCCCGGCTACCTGGAGACTGAGGTAGCAGCATCACAGCCTGAAGGGAAGCCTGGTTCATGGGTAGACTATAAGCTCTGCTTACAGTTCCCAGAACTAGGAAAGAGAATTGCCAATATATATAAAAATTCCTGCTGCTGTTGGCTGTTGTTTCATTGTAAACCAAGCTTTCTAAGTGTGGCCGCTGTAGTCCAGCTGTGATCTTTAACTTCGTATCAGGCTCTCACTGTCCTCTTCGCTTTTCTTCAATTCTTCACAGAGCTCGTCACCACCACACACAGTGACACAGAGGTCACTGTTAATCTCCTGCCTGAACACAGCAGTCTTAGAGGGGCTGTCCGTTCTCTGCTATGTGCCAAGCACACGGAGCATTGCCACAAATGGGACCCGGGAAACAGAGACCTGGCATACATGAGGGGAACAGACACAGGATATGGGAGGATATTCTGCAAACGCCGCTAGTGGCTGTGCCTGGACAGTGAAAACGTAAATGCTTTACTTCTTACACTGATCTATATTTTCCAAATTTTATATCATGGTATAAATAACTATATCCTCTTTTAGTTGCGTGTTTGCGTATATATAAATATGTGTCTATAAATGTAGATATAAAGTATATTTATATGTGTAAGTATCTATGTTGAATATACACTTAAATAACTGTAAGTACTTCCCCTTGTTTTGTAATATATGTAAACACCTATATTGGATGATCTAATAAGAATAGTCCTCATTCCACAACTTCCAACTTCTACAAAATGAAAAATATACTAAGAAAACACTATTTTATTCTTCATATCAAGTGGTTAAAAAAGCGCAAGAGAGCCTTTCTTGCTTCTCACCACACACACCCTCGCCACTCAGACACTGACTCACACAGGCTGGGAGCATGGTCCTTAACAAGATGCCCTGCCCTGCCCCTCCCTCTCTGTCCTATTGGGCATTCTGTGGTTGACTAGAAGGTGCCAGTCACAGGCGGCTCAGCCGGTGTCCTACAGTTCCACTGCCCTTGAGTTAGAAGCAGAGAACAATCCCGAAGGCAGCAGAATGGCACCCCTGTGTCCTCCCTGCTCTGAGTGCAGAAGTGCCATCAAGAGGCACACCTGACCAGGAGTTAGGGGAGCCAGGAGGAAGCAGGCTTTCAGATACCCTTTAAAGAAAACCAGCAGGCTGGACTTAACATTATTATTATTACATTAGAACTCCTATTCCTTATAAGTCATTCATAAGATTTAAAATGTACCTTCTGGACAACGATCAACGCTTCCATGTTATGTTCTTTTAATATAAACATTCTATAATTAGTAAACTTAAAAAAAATCCGATGCTATTCAAAGTCATCAATTGTGAAGGTAATGCTTGCCGACTAATAATGCAGAGTGAGCTTCGCATAAGGAAATGATAAGTGCAGACAGAATCTCCGCACGCAACCAGTGTCAAAAGGGATCAGGAATAGCCCAGTCCTTTATATGGGGAGTGGCGGGTGAGGGCTCCCTCCAAGTCTCCTGCCTCAGCACCATAGCTGCTCCCTCTGTACCTTCTTCCTCTGCCTCTTTACCATTTCCCTTCATTCAAGGTCTGAAAAGAATCAGACAAGAATCCCATTAAAGAGGGTTTTCTTTGTTGATTTGGCTGAAGTCACCCATCCCACTCTGAAAGCTGTGTTAGGATTCCTTAAGTATTTCTTTTAAGATTTAATTCTGCAAGTGACTTTATATATTTTTTATTTATTTATTTATTTATTTATTTTGAGACAGGGTTTCTCTGTGTAACAATTCTAGCTGTCCTGGATCTGGCTCTATAGACCAGGCTGGCCTTGAACTCACAGAGATCCTCCTGCCTCTGCCTCCCGAGTGCTGGCATTAAAGGCACATGTACCACCACTGCCCAGCGTGATTTTAATTTTTAAAGGCAGGAAAACTATCACCCAAAAGGAAAATTATCAGGCATGCCATTAACATTTGTAGAGCATGCAAGCGAAGAATGACTTTCACACATTTAAGTGGCTAAAAAAAATATCCAAAGAAGAATAATACTTCGTGACACCTAATTATACGATCTCAAATTCTGTTACTCATAAATATACATTTGCTAGGATGCTGCCATTCCCATTCGTCTAATTATTGTTAACGGCTATTCTAGGGCCATAACAATGAACAGCTAAAATGAAAATAATATAGCCACAGCATCAAATACACGCACTTTCTGTTTTTTTTTTTTAAGAAAAGGTTTGCCAACTCCAGCTCAGATTGCATGTGGACAATATGACAACCATATTAACATCGAATTTTAAGCTTCCATGTCTCAAAGCTTCATATACATCATTTAAATAAAACAGGGTAATTACATGAATGAAATTTATGCCCCAGCAATGCTGAGGCATGCATGGGCAGCCCGTATATGGCAGTTCTGTTGAACTTGTCCATATTGGGTTTCATGGTCTAAGTTGATGAGGACAACTGACCAGGTCTCTTCCTCAAGAGGGCACCAGATCTCATTACAGATAGTTGTTTTATTTATTTATTTTTATTTTATGTGCATTGGTGTTTTGCCTACAGGTATGTCTGTGTGAGGGTGTCTGATCTTGGAGTTATAGACAGTTGTGAGCTGCCATGTGGGTGCCGGGAATTGAACCTGGGACCTCTGGATGAGCAGTCAATGCTCATAACAGCTGCACCCTCTCTCCAGCTCCCTCATTACAGATAGTTGTGAGCCACCATGTGGTTGCTGAGAATTGAACTCAGGACCTTTCTGCATATCGGCATTTCCTACCTGTATTTGTAAAAGTGTGGATGAGAGAGCTAGAGAAATGCTCACAATGCTGGTAGTTGACTGCTCTTTAGAAAAAAAAATGATGAAAAACATCTGGAGCTAAATAAATCTTTAAACCTTTAAATTTGTCTATTTTTTTCTGTCATACAGTTAGGTATTACTTTTCGGCTTACTAATAACTGATGGTGTTGCCTGTATTAAAATAATAATAATCTCATTGGTTTCTTTTTGTTTTTTTTTCTTTTGTTTTTATTATCATTGTTGTTTTTCTTTTTGAGATAGGGTCTCTATTTGTAGTCTTAGTGGTCCTGAAACTCACTCTGTAGACCAGGCTAGCCTCTAACTCAGAGATCCCCCTGCCTCTGCCTCCCGAGTGCTGGAAATAAAGGCTTATGCCACCATGCCTGGCATCTCACAGGTTTGTTTAAAATGATTATTCTGTAAGAGGCACCTTCAAAGCAAGAATCCTCACCATGGAAACATGAACTATCTTTTTATACATTTATACCACAGGGATAAGCAGTAGTAACCTATCTTAGTAGTTAAACATTATGTGCTCTGTAGTAGGTGCGGGTGCCCACTGCCAAGCCTGAGAAGTTGAGTTCAAGCTCCAGGACACACATAGTATAAGGAGAGAAATGAATTCTATAAATTATTCTCTGACCTCCAAGTGTGCCATGGTCTATGACCCACACAGACAGACAGACAGAAGCACACATGCACACACATAACACACGCACACATACATACACACACATGCACACTAATTTTTAAAACTAATACCCTGTTAATAATCTAGGGACAAACAGGTAATAATAAATATACATTTTGTATGCTGTAGATTTCCTGAGTCCTCTACAAAGATAAGGCACTTTTAACCAGCTCCACTCTTTATGCTTGTGATCACTCCAAGGTATCATAAATAATGCTTTCTATGTTTACTAAGGAAATACTTGTCATAATTCTTGCTTATAAAGGTTTTTCCAACTCATATTATAAGAACAAAAAGCTATGTAGCCATATGCTCAATCATACAACTACATTGTTACTGTTTCTTCATTTTTCAAATTAAATATTATGAACTTTATTTTTTAAAAACTGGCCTATAATAAAAACCATCGTACATGAAAATTAAATTGGTAAGCTTTCAGTTAGTACCAATCAACAAACTCCTATATCGTTAGAATGGGCATTCAAGATGGAAGCCGTGGAGGATCATACTACACTTCACACATACACTCAGGCACACACATCAACATTTTTAACTTATGATTGCTTAGATCTGAGTAGTATTCCAATATATCCACTTTTCATTATCTACTCATCTGTTGATAGACAACTAATTTGATTCCAATTCTTTGCTATGGTGACTAATGCAGCAGTAAATGACGGGGTGTAAACATCTCTATGAAATTACCATGGCGCTCTCTTGCGTTCCTTATTTTTAAACAGGTAGCAAACCTGCTTCAAAACCGAGACACTGCATTGACAGGGGCAGGCCACGCTTCCTCACTGAACCACACTTATAATTCAATTCCTGCCAATTCATGTTGGCTTTTAAACTGCGAGTCAAATAGTCCTTTTAACTATACTCAGACGCACAGTAATTGACAGCTCATTACAACAAGTGGTCTCCAGAGTGAAGTACTGGGGGTAGTGGTGTGGAAATGCTGTAGTCTCTACACATGGGCCAGCATTGAGACAAACAAAAACCACTCTTTCCTTAGATACACTGGATTCTTAAATGTTTCTACCGAACAAAATCAATATCCTTATTTCTGTCTTAAATATTGCATGTTGAAATCAAAAGCATGAATTAAATTAATCTATGTTTTCTTGTGAAACATACTGGCATTATAATTTCTATGTGTTCACATCTTTAAAAAAACAAATTAGTGGATTTTTGTTTTGTTTTGTTTTGTTTTGTTTTATGGGACAGGTTCTCCTGTGGCCCAGGCCGGCCCTAGACTAGGTATTTATCCAATCACAACCTTGAACTCACAATCCTCCGGTCTCTACCTCCTAAATGCTGAGATCCCCACACCTGGCTTCATCAGCTAACAGCGCTCAACTCCAGGGTTTGGAATGACAGGCAGGCGAGCACTCTATCAACTGAGCACCTTTCTGGCTCCCAGTAACAATGTTTAAAATAATGGAATGAAAGATACCTAAATATGTAACAAAAGGACCTTCCTAAAGTAATCTCTAAAAGCCAGGTTTAACTAAATTACACAAGCAGGGTTTCAGAGGACGTCACCAAACAAACTGCGAACTGGGCAAACAGCTCTGTCAGCCTAATGAGTGCAACATGAAGCTGTGGCTTCTGTGGCGGTGGAGAAACAATAGCAACGCTCATTTTTCTGAATTTTCAAAGTTATCTACAATAAGCAACTTTTTTACAATGGGAAAAAATACAACAATGTTTGTTTCTCTTTATTCTCACTGGCAAATTAAAAAAAATCATCAGAAAAATATCGTACTGTTAAAATACGGGCCTAATCACAATCAGGAAGGACCAGTAAGCATATTTTGCTTATTGTTTTTCTTCCAGGGCAAACACTGACAGAAAGAAAATATTTAAATAAATAACATTTCTTTTCAAACATAGAGGGGAAAACAGAGAGAAATACTATTGATAACAAAGTATAATATTTTCACCTAGTATTCTCAAGTTTGATACTAACGACATAAACCTGATTAAGGAATACGCATTAAATATGATCACCTTGACATCAATAGCTGGAAAAATACAGAGCAAAAGATAACCTTGAACTTCTGACCTCTGGTGTCTACTTTCAGATTGCAGGTTTGCATGTCACCATGCGCACAAGGATTAGAAACCTAGCCCAACATCAGACTTAGAAGACAAATGCTCTACCCACACTTGTTAGAGCACCAATGTTGGACGTGTCCTTCAAACCTTCACTGAAGCACTATTTCTGCTGAGGATGCACCTTTGCCTTTCCAGACAAAACAAAAACTCTCCCTGGAGAGTTTTAGAATATCCCAGTCGCACACTTTACAACGGTGTGTTCCTGAGTGGCCTACTTGTGCTAGGAAATGTGAGCACACACCACTTCCTACAGTTAGACCACAAAGAAGCTGGTCCTGACTCAGAGAATTAGTGGGTCTGATTGATGCTATTGAAGTTGAAGAAATGATGAGAAACTGGACAAAACAAGAGCAGGGCCATAGGGAGCAACACATAAGAGGAGCGAGGGAGGAGGGGCAGGGAGGGAGGGAAGAGAAGGCGGTAAGATGGAAGACCTCAAAAGGGAGCTCAGGGCCCAGCCCCTAGAGGTCAAATAAAAGGTCATGAATTTAGAGAAGGGAAGGTAGGGAAACAGGAGAAAAGAAGTTAGGGGACAGAGCAAGCTATGCAGGCAAGAATCAACACTCCTGAAGGCAGAACAAGTATATGGAGGGAAGAGCCACTCTAGAACTGCAATGGAGTGCACGTGGGAATTACTCCCTCTGAGGAGGGAAGCCAAGGGAATGCCAAGACACTGCTGAGGGAAGTCTAGCAAAGAAGCATGGCAAAGGAGGTCTGAGGAAGTGGGAATCTAAAGTCAGTCTTGCCAGAGCCACGGCATCCTCCTACACCCTCTTCTGCACGGACTTGCTGCAGCCTCATCCAGCAAAAGGCAAGCCACACAAGGTAGGCACTCAGAAAAGCGGGCCGGATACAGGATGAGGTTGTCTTTCTTGGGGCAGCGCCCAGAGCTCTGCCTCTGGGGTTGAATAATCACACTGCTGCCAGGTGACCAGCCAGTTAAGCAGACTGCTAAAAGAGCAGATTGACAGGTCCAAGTCTGATCAGCTAACTCCCAGCTGTGGCAGCATCTGCAAACACCTCTGGGTTCTCAGAGCTCCGTCGTCTGATGTCCCTAACCGGCTGCCATGAACTGAAAAATCAAGAGCAAGAATTCCCACAGCACCTAAAACAGCAGCGTGGCTTTGCTTTAAAAATGAAGGCTTCCTAACGAAGGAAGGAGTCTCCTTAGGAAGCACAAGACGAGATAGAAAACTTACTTCCCTGAGAAAACATGAGCAGATGGCTGCCAACGAAATCTTTAATTATCTTCAATTCATTATGCAGACATTAACCTTGACAAATTAATAAAGGTGAACTGATACATAAACTTCTGAGCTTAGGTAATTTGAATAGTTCCAAATCTTAGCAAGTATACAGCAGTGGATGTTATCAGCCCATTCTGAAACGGATGTTTTTCTCATCCTTATTAAAACCAGAGGCTGAAATTACAGTGGAATGACTAGGTACTTTTTGGTTTTTACTTTCCTTTTCTACATGGAAAAGGACGTGGAATAGAGTTCCAAGCTATTAAACTATTTGTGACGTACACGTCATCATCATAATTGGGGGCACACTTTCTTCTGACCTTTGCAAAACTTTTCATTTCCCAGATGTGACAGAGAGGAGGCACATTTGCAGCACTGATAATGATGGTTCCTATGGGAACCTGCCAATTATAAGATGAACATGCAAGAAATCTCTTCTTGGTTATCATTTAGATCCCCCCCTCCCCGCACGCGGACTTAAAATACTGCAAAAACTCGCGCTTGGATGAGAATCCAGGTGCACTGAAAGTCTAATCTACAGAAATGTTCATTGAAATAATACTAAGGATATAAACAATTGCCCGCCAGAACCTGAAGCCATGTGTCCAGAAAGTGGTCCACAATCACGCCGCAATCCTTTAGTTTACAACTAAACTTTTAGATACCAATGACATTAAACCATGAAACACACAGCTGTTTCAATGACTTATAACTTCTGTAAGTAAGGCACCAAGCCCTTGCCAGCTCACCAGACTTCAGCCATCTGGAGACTTCTGTTTAATCTTCTCACTGCCTAGCATAAAGGCCATTATAAACTGCAAAGGAATGCTTCCTAAGGGTGGCACTCAGCTCACACCATTCAAATGCCACTGGAGTACTTCAGTAAAGAATGCATGAAAGCATTGGGTTTTTTTTTTTCCCCTCTAATTATAAATCACTCCTAATGATATCCTGATTTTATTCTTAATTTAACTCACATTCTCTTTACTTATACAGATGGCTCCCAACTTGCCATGGTTTGATTCCATGATGGTAGAAATGCAATTCAGCAGAAACTGCAACCTGCATTTTTAATTTGCACCATTTCCCTGGGTTCCCTAATATCCTCTTCCCTGAATCAAGACAGCAGCAGTAGGCCCAGGCTCCCAGTTAGCCAGGCCACCTGCAGTAAATATAAGTGTCCCATGTTTACTTGTGTACTGTGTTGCCAGGCCATGAGGGGAGAAAACTGGAGGAATTACAGGCATGGTCAGTCCACAGTATTTTCAACTTTAAGACGGTATTTCAAGAGGTAACACCATTGTAAATCAAATGGTATCTATCCATGCTAAAGCAAATTAATTCACTCATTCAGTTATCCATCCATTCAGCATTTCTAAGGATTTCTCCCAATGTAGTAGCCTTCCACTATGCCCTGTGCAGCCACAAGTCACTTACACCTGACTACTGGTCATGTGAAATATAGTTTATGGAAAATTGAGATGTGCCATTGTTGTGCAGCAGTTTACTCCATACTGCAGGAAACACTCCATACTGCAGAAAAGCTCCTGAGACAGAAAGTAAGCACTCAAAATAGCTTCAGGAAGTTCCTGAAACTGACCAGATTTATTAGGTCTCTCTCTCCCCAGGAGTCAACAGGAAAGAATACTGAGTCACTCTCAAACAAGCCAAGGTGCACAGAAGACATGGATGGCAGCATAAATGAAGCAGAGAGATAAACTGCCTAAAAGAAACAAAGACCAGCAGAGCTGCCTGAACAAGGTTCAGAACAACTGAGTCACGTGAAAAGGTCATTCCCCAACCTGTTGATCTTCCTGCAGGATGTGCAGTGTGCTCCAGGTTCCCAGTTTCCCAGTTTCTGCCACTCATGCTGGGCTGGGCATTCATGATGCAGCTGTCTCTACATCATTTCTGCACTGTAAGTAACTCCAATAACTCACTGACTTATCAAATTGAACTTTGGTTATATGTGTACTTTGGTCTGGCCTGGTGCCCTATCTGGGGTGGGTAGACATGTGTGTAGTATCTTCCCAAGAAAAGTCTGTCACACAACAGCCATATGTTTGAATTACACAACAAATTTTGAAGATACTACCTTAGAAAAAGAAATATAAGATATATAAGCTATATAAGAAATCATAGTTTAATCAGATTAAAAGTATAACGAATATTAATGCATCCTTACCTGTAATCTTTTAAATATGCGACTAAAATTTTCTGTGCATGGTGACTGAGAAAAGGACAAAGCCACTTTCTCGAGTCCCTTAACAGTCTACCAGAGGACAGAAAGCAAACAAAGAAATGTACGATAAGCAGTGGTATATGATTTCGGATTATTCACAAGATCATGTAGTGAAAACAGCACGGGGTGGAAAGAGAATGACCAAGAATGGGTGTTTTAGATAAGGGAGCCACAGGCACCACTAAGAACAGGCAGTCTAGAGCAGAATGCTAAGGGCAAGTGTGAAAGCCCTGAGTGAGGAAAAGAGATGAAACAAGACTGCCATAACAAGAAGGCCCAGAGTGACTAGGGACAAGGGACACGGGGCGGGGGAGATGGCATAGAAGACGAAAGGGGACGAGATGCACTATTCCTGGTTAGAAGATGCTGCTAAATGTCTTTGTGTATTGTTTCAATGCTATCCGTGAATTAATGTATGCTGCGCTTATTCTGATTAAATGAGTAAAAGAGTAGATAAATAATACATCCAAAGATATGGACTGCAGCCCTCTTTTTAACAAAAGAAAAAGCACAACGAAGGCAGAAGTATTACACAGTCATTAAAGTGCAACATATAAACCTGCTGGATGCAGACCGCAGAAGCTCCCTATGTGAGAACTCCAAAAGAATCCCTAGGAAAGCTATAGAGCGAACAGGAGAGTTCAGCAGGTTGTGGGAAAAGAAAAAGAATAATGGGTACACACTTGGAGCAAGAGTGCAGAATGTCAAGTAGAAATGAAAACAGAACCACAAGAAGAGTTCCTTTTGGGGAATGAGAAAAGGAAAAGTATAAAGGCATGGAATGGAGTACTAGCAAACTTGTAATTTACATTTGGAGCATGATTAATAAAAACCCAGAGTTTATTGGGGTTCAATGTGAAGGTCAGAAAAGCAAAACAGCCAGCTGGCTTTACCTCTACCTTGTCTGAAAATGGCGACCCTGCCTCCAGGAATCTCAGAATGAAACTGTGTTTGAGAACTGTCTCCTCCGGTCTTATATTCCTTTCTAGGGCTGGGATTAAAGGTGTGCACCACCACCACCCGGTTTCTATGGCAAACTACCGTAGCTACTGTGATTAAAGGTGTATGTCATCACTGCCTGGTCTGTAAGGCTGAACAGGTTGGCTGTCTTACTCTCTGATCTTCAAGCAAGCTTTATTTATGAAAATACAAATGGAATATCACTCAGAAAAGAGTTAAAGCCATGTGCATAGCAGTCTCATGTCACCCGGAACATAACATCAGAAACACAACTAACCAGTTATAAGTGATGAGTGTTTAGACAGCCACATTTTCAATTATCAATATATACGGTCCATACGGATGAACAGATATGCACAGAACTACGCTCGTGCTTTTGCTAGAATACCGGGACTATAGACAGCTTTCTACTTTCCAAACTACTGTAGTATTTAAAAGTACTATGAACTAGCTGCTAACAACAAGCATACTACAAGCCTAAAAAACTACAGGTGCAGCGTCTAAAAACCACACTTCAACACTGCAAACTCTGTGGCTGGAGAGATGGTTCAGTGGTTAAGAGCACTGGTTGTTCTTCCTCAGGACCCAGATTCAATTCCCAGCACCCACATGGCAGCTCACAACTGTCTGTAACTCCAGTTCAAGGGGATCTGAGACCTTCATCCCAATGCACATAAAATAAAGTTAAATTATTAAAAAACTATAACAGGATAAATTTCATGCTGAACAGCAGCCTACTACACACAAGTATGTAATAGGATGGTATCCCATGAGATTTGAAGAATGATCTCATCTTCATTACAATAGATTTACATTTTAATTAACACCGTGTACCATTTTCTAGAGTTTATTATGCACAGAGCATGACAGTATGGCAGCACCTTTATTTGTGAACAAAATGTAATACCTAATTCACAAAAATAAAAATGTCTTTACACTGCTGCTGTATAAGAACCTTCAGAACTGGAACTGTTCAGGTTCTGATTTATTACTTAGAGGTTCTCAAAAAGAATAAAGTTTTACGATATTTTAACAGAGACCACAAACTCACAGAACTCTAACCCTTAGAAAAAAGTTCACATCTCAAAACGAGAAAGTCTCTGAAGGGAAGGTATATAAAATAAAGTCCATCACCTTTCTTCAAGCAAAGACCCTCAAAAGATACAACTGGTGATTAGTGCCTCAGCATACATGGCAGGGAACATGGGATCTGGAGAGCTATCCTGGTAAATCCATGGTCATCAGGTGGCTTCACAACAAAGCATTAGCTACCAAAGGCTTTTGCCGAGCTCACCTTCTCCAGGTAGCAGAGCCCTGCCCAGGCCTGTCACAAGTTAGTTAGGTAAGAAATGTCCCTCTAGAACAGTACACTTGAACAGGACCAAATATCAAGACATGGGCACCTTAGGAAGCTGTGCTAATTCTCCCCAGATCTCACCAAGGGTTCTGGAAAGCTGTCCCTGGGGAGACACAAGTGGCCACTACACAAAGGAATTCGGTACTGTCCTTTCCTTGGCTTCCTTTGGCAGGAAGTATAGGTAGGGCAACCAGGCAGGAAGTAGAGGCAGTGAGTGAAACAAGAACAGGAGAATTTCTGAGAAGAGGAAAAGTCAGTCTGCAGTCGTCACCCAGCCCCAGAGGAAGCAAGATGAGAATGCCTCACTGAAAAAGGTACCAAGTCACATGGCTGACACAGACAAGAATAATGGGATACTTAATATATAAGAATTAATTAATAAGAAACCTGAGCTACTAGGCCAATCAGTTTATTATTGATATAGACCTCTGTGTGTTTCTTTGGGACTGAACGGCTGCGGGACTTGGGGAACAGAAACCTCAGTCAACAGTCACCACTCATACCCCTGTTGAATATTAAACAGGAGAAAGGGAACTCACATATAACCTTACATTTAGTATTTAACACTCCTCCCAATGCGGTGTGCTCAGTCTCCCACTACCCTCCCTGACATACTCCAAATTCATGCTCACCTCCAAGCTTCCACTTGGCCTGTTTATTTACTTTTGCAACTTCTTCCGATTGGGTTGGTGCCCTGTTCAAAACATAATTCTCTTCCTGTGTCACTTCAGAACCTAGCATCTGGTCACCCCCATATGAACAGAATACTTATTTCGAAGGGTTCTCTCATCAGTCCCAAATACTTCCTGGGGTCAGTGTGGTGGTACCAACCTTTAATCACATGACTCAGAAGGCAGACAGAGGCTCTCTGTGAGTCTGAAGCCAGCCAGCCTGGTGTAGAAGAAGAGGGGCAAGGGAGAAGAAAATGAGGAGGAAACATGTCAATGTAATTCCCTCCCATTCTTGCTGTCCACAAAGCTATGTGAGGTACACATGCCAGGCTAGTGCTTGACATTTTCTTAACAGGGACACCAACGACTAGCATCCACATTAATGCAATATTGGTAACAACCTGGAGGCACTGAAAACTGTCCAGAATCAAATGAGAGTTTAATTATGCCTGATATTGTTTTAGTAATTTGGAATATTAAATTACTTAGCAATTTAGATTATTAAGAAACAAATAAAATTAAGCATTTTAGCAATTTTGATTATGAGAAAGCCCAAAAAGATGCACAAAGATAATTAAAGTACCCTGCAAGATATGATTTCCCCGCAATGTCCAGCATTTCCTGCCATTTGTCTAGACATCCGCACCTATAACTCAGCCGGAAAACTGATGCAGAGGACAGCAGGCAGCCTTCGAATGCAAGACACTAGCGTGGCACAGTTGCACAATGCGAATGCCAAGTTCCCTCTCCCCCACCCCCCTCCCAGGGAGGTCCTCAAAGAATGTTCCCTTGGGGAGCTGCCAGAGTTTTGTGTCTGAGGAAGCTGGGAGGTGCCCATGAGCTAACACAGCAGAGTTCAACTCTAAAATATTTCAGGCATTTTAATTTTTATTACAATTTAAACCATATAAGCATGGCCCTCAGGATAGAAGAAAACTTGCTTCCAGACTTCACTTTTGTTGTAATGAGTCCATTGATTTTCCCTCTGAGCGCTGGGATGGCACCCAGCAAGCCAGCCAGCGGGTGTGTGCAGGACCTCACTCCCTGCCCCCAGGCAGTTCTCATTGTTGCTGTTGCAGGGAGTTGGCAGGAGATTTTTGAGCCTTCAGTTCCTTCAGAAAGGCCTGCCTTTGTGGAAACAGCAGAACCTTATACTTAACACTGAGTAGCTGAGTTTAAAAAAATAAATAAATAAAAATAAAAAGAGGAGGAGGAAATAGTTCTAATTACAGTGAGCGCTTTTTCATGCAAATGCAGTTTCCCTTGGGGAAAATCTGCGCCTTCTTAACATGGAATCCCCAAGCCAAATGTACTCAGTAAGCTTTTCCTCCGGTTTCCAAGCGGTGCTCCTGCCCAGCAACTGTACTGGGAACTGGCTAAGAATGTGCTCTCTGACTGACCTGCTGCTTATAAAGGAAAGGACTTTCTGAAGAGTTTTGTGATGCTCAGAAGGTACATTGCCATCCCTGAAGAGCAAGCAACACAGGAACGGGTCTCAACAGGTCTCCAAAATTTATCTAAACTGCTACTTATCAAGATTAAATACATTTTATCCCTTACTCTCAAATACTGAAGGCGTCGAATCAGACAATAAGAACTGGTCATAACTAGCGGAAAATATAAACACTAAGGATAATTTCGTGATACCAGAATTAAAGAATAGCTAGTCGGGAACATCCAAACTTTTTAATTTGGTCTAAGTACAGTCAAAGAGATGTCTACAGTGGGGGCTGAGGCAGGAGGATCACAGATAAAGACTACATAGGGAGGCAAAGCCAGCCTGAGCAATCAATATAGCAAGACTCTGTCTCAAAATAATTTTTAAAAAGATTTACTTTTTAAAATTATGTATGAGTCTGTATCGGTGTATTATGTGTACTTGAGTTCAGTTGCCCACAGAAGGCAGAAGTATTTGATCTCCCAGGAGCTGTCGTTTCAAGCAGTTGTATGCCACCCAGTGTGGGTAGGGTACTTGAACTTGGGGACCTTCTGCAAGAGCTGTACTGACTCTTAACAACTGAACCATCGCTCTAGCCCAGTGAAAATGAACCATTTTTAAACAGCTGATGATAGCGCTCAATGGTGAAGTGATAAGCCACAGAAAAGCCCTGGGCCCAATCCCCAGTGCTGAAGAAAACATTTTCATTTTGAAATATGGAGACGTGGGTGTGGCAGCCTACAAACCCTGTTCTCAGCGGGCTGAAGCAGGGGACCTGCAAAGTCCACGCAAAGCTGAAGTACCATGTGAGACACTAACTCTTCCATGCAAAGCTGAGGTACCATGCGAGACACTAGCTCAATGGGTTTGTTTGTTTGTTTGTTTGTTTTTAAGATGATCAACTTTGGGAAAAGATGATAGTAACATTGCCAGGGATGATGGACAGTGAGGATATTAACTGAAAATTTCTCTCATTTCAGTAAAGGCACTACAAAAGCATAAATCACTCTACATTAATTATTTCCACAAGGAAGGAGATCCTAAAGCTCTAGTTTCACTGTGGCAGATCGTTCCCTCCAGCAGGGTGTTCCTACATAACAATAAATAAAATACTCTTAATGAACTACAGACTGTAGAAAATTATTTACATTATAAGAAACCTATTTTTTTTTTTTTTTGTTAAACCTTTTCAAACAAGTTAGCTGTAGCTTTGGGCACTGAACCCCACAAACTAACACCAAAGTTGTCCAAAACTGAAGGAATGTGGGTGGGGGAACCTACTGAGTGTAAGCATTTTATCCCTCAGAACTTTCAAGGTAATCCTAGAAGCTGAAAAAAACCTATCAGCTGAGTTAGCTTGGGGCCTCCCTTGAAGGCAGGAGAATCCTAGCACTCTGAGGAGGGTGGGCCTGGTATGAGGAGGGTGGGTCTGTGGAGGGTGGGTCTGAGGAAGGTGGGTCTAGGGAGGCCCTCACAGCATGGTTTTCCTTTAAAAACAGTAATAATAAATAGGATTTCTAGAAGCTTTCTTTAAAAGCAGTTTGTAAAACCAACTGATGATTGCTTAATGAATATAGGTAAATAGAGAGATTGAAAAGATTCCAGAAAATGATAGCGAAATACAAAACATTATGATGTATTAGCTGTGAGATTTCACTGCTCAGTCTTCCTCATTTTAAATCATTGGCTGATGGAAAGTACATTTGGTACTTCAAACGCCAATATACTAATGTGGAGAGTAGAAAGATTTGGCACTCTCTAGATTGCCACATGCAGAGCAGATAGGAAAGAAATTAAACCAGCTTAAACACTGCTCTCAGAGTTCTGGTGCCCAGTGAAAATAAATGAAGCAAAGAGTCTAGGCCTAGCAAAGAGGAAGGCCACCCTCGGCTCATGGACTTCCTGTTTATCCTCCCAGATGCCAGCATTGCATAGCAACTTCAAGAGAGCTAAAATGTGTACATATAATCTCAACACTGTTTAATCTCTTTATTTTGCCCCATGAGAGATAATGTAGAGAATCAATCCTATTTTCCAGGACATTCCTATGTATCATAGCAATAATATACATATCATCTGAATGACATTTAAAACCTACATTCTCAAGTTTCATGGAGATAAATACTAATTACAGCAGAAGTTTTGTCCGTCAAAACTGTGCTTCACATATATTCAACTATCATTTTACTAGGTGTAAAATATAAAATTCCAAACACCACCATCATATTGTATGTCAATCTTGAACAACGCATTCATTTTATATGCGGTTTCAAATCTTTCCACAAAGTAACATACTGCAAAAAGCTGATCAATAAGATGCCCACCTACTAACCGTAGAGAATCTCGGAACCATCTTTGCTGAACCTTGTCCAAGACCCCCAATCCTAGAGTCACAGAACCTTAAGACCTGCAAGAGTTTAGCTGGCTCCACACCCAACACTCCTGAATGCTGAGGCTGAAATTGCTAAGTAGCCCACACAAAGTCACAGAGCTACTCAGGGATATCATAAAGTCAGAGAACAATCACAGAAGCCCAAGATCTAGAACCCATAGCTGAAAACTCCCTGGCAAGAACAAAGAGACAATATTTACGTGAGAGTGAATTCAGTCCATCTGTGTCTGGCACACAAATCTCTCTCTGTGCTGTATGAGGCTGATGCAAAAAAATATTTGTTATTCTGAGTCCTGCCCCAATTTGATAAGCTCTAGAACATGTATGTGTACTGTGGGCATATGGAAGGGAAGGGCAAAGATGTTAAGTCAAGAAACAATAATTAAACACCATAACACTCCCCCCAAAGCACCATTTTAGTTCCCAGTTTGGCTCATTTTAAGACAAGGCATGAAATCTCTACCAGCAAATGGTTAGGCTGTTCTTTTCAAACAACAAAAAAATCTGTTAAAAGTGTATTTTGAAGTTTTACTTTATTTTTTATTAATATTTTCTAGAAAGGGAGCCAGAAATGTGATAAGTTCATTTTTAACAAATCAAGTGGCCAAGGGGGAAAATAATCCAGGCACAACTATGTTCTTACAGTACCAGCATGTTATAGACATTTATGGCTCGAGGCCCAGAGACATGAATAAACATTTTGTTCTGAAGGGGGATTATGATATATTGGCTTAAGCAATAGGGAAACTACTTATCTACAAAGAATGTGTGCTTTCAAATTTGGTCAGGGGTAAGTCATTGTGAAAGGCAGTTAGATGCAGTTATTTTATTGTTACTGCTGCAGTTATATTTGGGGCATCTTACGTTTCTGGGCTCAAACTTTAACAACTACTTCAATCTCCCTTTTACCCTTTTCCCTGCTCCCCTCTTTCCTCTCTCCCTGTCCCTCTCCCCGTTTCTCTTTCCTAGAACTGACTTTCCTTCCTCAGTGTGCTTTTGCTTCACAAATGCATACATTTGGGGTGGCTCCACGTGCATCGGTCCGCTGGACAATGGAGAGCTATTTAACCGGATATAGAAAGGCTGCCTTTCCATAATATTAACTGACTTTTCTTCATGATTTGTTTGCTGCATAAGCGGAGCTATTTAAAGGGAGGACATTGGTCATTTCTGATGAAACAATAAGAAGACATTGTCACCTTAAATGTTTAAAGTAAAAGCATTCAGCAGCAGCAGCAGCCCATGCTTCATAACTCACACCAACAAGACATGGCAGAATGTCTGTTAGCCCAACCTTTGCACGTTGGCTGAGTTTCAGTTCTCATCTTCTTGACAGCCCTCTTATCATGCCTCCTTCTTGACACAAATGTCAACTGCCATCTGAGGTGGTATACTCCCTTGGTTTTCTTCCTAGCCTGCGATTTTTCTCTTATCTCTCATCTTTAATATTCATTTTCCCTAAACGCCCTGCTCTAGTTCCCTGAGAGTAAGAGCTCAGACCCCATGGCTTCCTGGACACATTCACCTTCCTTGCCTCACCCACGAATACCTCTCATGTTGCCCATCTTCTGCCCAGACCTCTATTCCTGGATCTAGTCAACTACAGGTTCTCTCTACCATCATGTAAACATCTATCTAATGCGAATCTCAAATCTTACAGCTCCCAAACCAACTTCCAAACTCATGCCATACAAACTTCTTGCTCGACACAGTCATACAGAATCCCTTGCTCTTCTGTTTTGGGGTGCTTACTGTTACCATCACCACCCCTAACAGTCTTAGGGGGTGTGCCCCAGATAACACAGAGTTCTACCTTAGCACCTCAGGACCTCAACTGAAAGACTACCTTTCTCCGGCACTCCCTTCCTGTCTGTGCTTCCTAAGACTGTAACGTGCCCCTTTTCTCTCTGACATAACTGCACGCCGTGACTGGGTTGTTTTTAGTGTTCTAGAACATAATATCAAGCTTTCTAAACTCCTGTATGAAACCCCAACTCCTAGACCAATAAGGCAACAATGCATAATGGCTGAATGAATAACTAAATGCTCCTTTACAGTTTGTCTCTTTCCACTGACAAATATCTACAACCCACACAGTTGTAAAGATGCAGGGACCAGATCAGTAGGACAGAGGCCTGGTTGCAGTTGTGTTTGTCTGGTGTTTCCTGCTTTCTAACGGCTACACAGCATTCTGCCATCTGATTCTACTCGGCATAACTATTAAATCGCTGGCGTACCATAGGCTATTCCATCTTTTTGGCTATCATCAAAAATTCTGGAATAATCACCTTCCTTACATGGCTGTCTGATTACAGCCTCATACTACATTTCCAGGAATAAAAAATACACACTTGAAATGTTCTGTACACACCGTTCACCTTCCTTTCAGCAATTCTGAATCAGTGAATGCTAGCCCAAACATACTAAAGCAGCATTATTCAAAGAGTGGTCCACATTCCTTGCCAAAGGGCAAAATCATTACCGGTCCACAAGGTGGTAGGTAAAGGAATTGAGAGTAAACATTTAGAAACATCTGCAAAACATTTGGCAAGGCAATTATGTTTTTCTTCTTTTTAGGTAAGGTCTTCCTTTGTAGCCCTGGCTGGCTCTTTGTAGACCAGGTTCACCTGTCTCCACATCCTGAGTGCTGGGATTAAAGCTGTGTGCCACCATGTTCAGCCTTTCATATATGTATGTGTGTACACACAAACATAACATAATGCATGTATCAAAACATACATGTAAGATTCACTTTGTATGCTTTTCATTTTCTTTTTCTGGGTTATAGTTTATGGTTTTACAGAAGTTTAAGTCAAAAACAGACTGGGAAAAAATGAACTGTTCACCACAGCTTGAGGAAGAAATGATATTTTATAATCTTGAATTACAGAATCATCTTTTTAACTCTCATTTGAGTCATCAAGACTATACCATTATTGCTTTAATTTGCATTTTAATGCCTATGCCTGTCTGTGGTCTTGAGGCACTGACCAGATTTTCAATATTTCTTTAACTATCTGCTTCATGTTTTCCGTATAACTCTAACTAGGTACTTACCTTGGAGAAGGTTTACTTAAAAGTTCTTTGGACCTGAAGAGTATTAGTTTTTTGCTTAACATAAAAATTGCAAATATTTCCCCAGTACATTGTATATCTTGCAACAGCCTGAGATGGCCTTCCACTGTCCCAAATTTATAAAAATGAAAATAAAATGCTTCAATGCCTTTGTAATCACAAAACTGACGCATTCTTCCACTGTTTCTATGGCAAGATACCTTCCCACTACCACATCAAGACTGTAAGATCTCTTTACATCTAAGCTATACTTACAATCTGTATTGTTACATGCGGTTTTGACTCCTTGGACACCTCATACATAAACAGGGTGGTGGAGTTCCTGCCGCAGCCTTCCAGATGACACCTTTCGTTAAATAATTCATCCTTTTCCTACCAACCTGAAATATCACCCTTATCTGGTACTAAATTAGCATAAGTTTTTATCTATAAATAGGTTCTCCAGATTTTATTTGTCGGTTCAGCCTTGTGTGCTTACCCCCTGCCCACCGGGGCTTCATATAAAAGCCTGGGTGGTGAGTGGCTCTGATGCAGCTTTCCTCTAATCTGCAAGACAAGACAGGCTCATCCTTTCAGATGAATCATTTTGTCAGGAACTATATATATCATGTATTTGAACACAATTAATATTTTGATCTAACTGCACCGAATCTGGCTTCCCAAGAATAAGGTATTTCTCTTTACTAAGTTAAAACGGATTTCATGTCCTAAAACTAAGTTTTGAATCTTCCTATGCTTAATAGCTAGACATTTCTAGGTAAATTCCTGGAAATTTTTGCACTATTCTGTGTTTTGTACTGTTATTATTATTAAAAGTGAAAACTCTTTTACTTTATATTCATAGTTAAATTATCAATCCATTTTTACTTAACTTATTTCCTTTTTTTCTTTCTTATTTTGTAATTTGTAAATAGTTGTGATCTACCATATGTGTTTTGGGAATTACACTTAAATTTTTAATTTGAAACAGGGCCTCTCTATATAGCCCCAACTGGCCAGGAACTCATTTGTAGACCAGCCTGGCCTGGCCTCAGACTCACAGAAATCTGAGTGCTGAACCCTTGAGAGTTTTAATTAAAGGTGTGTGCCACCATGCCCAGCTACTTATTTAATTTGTGAAATAATAAAAAATAATAACAAACAAAAGCCCCACAATCTTAATCAACAATGATCATATTTGCAATAACTTTTTAGGTGAGTTTAAACACTCTATTTCTTCAAATCTCTATTTTTCCAGACTTTTAAGAAAAAACAAACACATGTTAAAGGTATTTCAGGTATCAGAACAATTGAAAAACTAACTCACTAAGCATAAGAGTAGTCTCCAATAATCTAGTAAAATACGTAAAACATGTGGTCATATATTATTTTGTAAGATGGGAATTGAGAGGTCTCCAAAGGGGACATGACTACGACAGAAGGACAAACAGCACAGCAACTAAAAAGCCTAAGGAAGTCTTCCACATGACAGGTACGGGTTATTTAGATTGCTGGATGTTAAGATGGGAAGATATCAAAGTGACAGTATTCTAGGAATAGAAATGTATAAATATCCAAAGGAGGCCAAAGTTGGGCTGAAGCAGAGAAGGCTAAAAAGGGAACAGAGCATAAGCAGGTCATTTGGAACACAAGACTCACCTCACTCGTGTCTGACAGAAAGCTGTGCTTTGAGGAAAAGAATCTGGAGACAGACGCAAACCCAAGGCAATTTTGGACGACTGAGGCACAAAGTGGAACAGACTAAAAACGAAATTCCCAAGATCCAGACATCCATTCCCTTCACTGAAGGTGGGGTATGAAGGTAGGAGAGAGGCTCAAGGGTTAACAACACTGGCTGCTCTTCCAGAGGACTGAGGTTTGGTTCCCAGCACTCACATGATGGCTCACAAACTGTAACACAAATTCTAATTGCTCTTAATAAAAACCCACAGTCAGATATCGGGGTAAATGCTGAAAGATCAGAGAAGTAAAGGAGGCAACCAAGAGAGACCTTTTACCTCTACCGAACCCTCAGACCAAAATGGGCAAGATACTGTCTGCACGAATCCTGAGACTGAACGCCACGTTCTCCTGTCTCCTCCTGCCTTATATTCCTCCTTCTGCCCAGCCATATCCCTTCCAGTCTCTACCTCCTAACGCTGGGATTAAAGGTGTGTGACTCCCGAATACTAGAACTAAAGGTGCAAGCCACCCCACCTGGCTCTTTCTCTTTCAGACTGGATCATTTTCATGTAGGCAAGGGTGGTCTTTAACTCACAGAGATCCATCTGCCTCAGTTCTGGGATTAGAGGTGTGAGCCACCACCACTGCCTGGGCTCTACGGCTAACTAATGTGGCTAGCTCCATATTCTGATCTTCGGGTAAGCTTTACTTGTTGCAGCACAAACAAAATATCACCATATACAACTGTCTGTAACTCCAATTCCAGGGGATCAGATGTCCTGTTCTTGCATGTGGCACACAGCTATCCATGTAGGCAAAGCACTCATACAGGTAAAAATATTAATAGTAAAATGAAAGGAAGGGTAAATGTCTGCTCCCTTAACGCCAGACATTGTGACTTATTCAACAAACTAACAAAGCAGAAACAACACAGGCCCTGTCCTCAAGTCCTGACATTACAACAGTGCCTTTTTTTTTTTTTTTTTTATTTAAAGCCACCAATCTCTCAGGACACTTTGTCCTGCAGCTCAGCTAGTGTATGAGGAAGTCCCAGGCAGCCCACAGCATACTTCACTCCAGGCTCATTACAGCAAGGTGCAAGTACAGAAATGACCACCAGCACAGAAGTGTATCCTCTGGCATCCAATCAAAAGCCTCCAGGGCTTTCGTCTGTGCCAAACCCCACCTGACCTGCACATCTGAAGCCGCTGCTGTCGTGAGCACTCAGTACTGGCTTGACTTGATGTACAGCAGTAGTGACTGCAGCGATCTAAAGGTCAGTTCAGATCAGTGAGGGAAGCAGCAGCGAGAATGGGAGCAACTGACGTCTTGCTAATCGACACTGCGAAGACGCAGTCAACAGGAAAACGGGGACTGAAATTAAAATGACCATTTCTGTGGGCTTTTTCCAGCTTTCGTTTCTTACCATATTCACCTTCACTGGGCAGAAATGGATTTTCTGAATAAGTCAAGTTTTCCACTGCTTAACAAAATACCTGAGAAAACTTAAAGGAAAAGAGGTTTCGGTTGGCTCGTAGTTCTCGATGTTTCCAGCCATCATGGTTGGTGTCCCCCCCCCCCCCACCTCCCTTTGGGCCTAGAGCAAAGCAGCACACTATGTTGGAAGCACACTGCAGTAGAAATTCATTACCATATGATGAAAACACAAATGTTAAAGTATGCAACGAAGAGGCAGAAACAGGTGGATCTCTGAGTTGAGGCCAGCCTGGTCAAGAGAGTGAGTTCCAGGAAAGCCAGGACTACAAAGAGAAACCATATCTTGAAAAAAAAAAAAAAAAAAAAAAAAAAAAAAAAAAAAAAANAAAACAAAACAAAAATGCGTGAATTGGTGATCTAAAACTTCCTACCAGGCTCCCCAGCTCTTGTAGTTTCTGCCACTTTCTAACCAAGCTGGGCACTAATTCCTTAATATACAGGCTTTGAGGAACCGCAAAGGTCCAGACCACAGCCGGTACAAGGCAGGTAACATAATAAAAACTGGAGCTCCTCTACAGACAACGTCTGGACATTTAGTGTAGAACAGTGGTTATTGAAGTGGGCACAAAATCATTTTAAGGGTCCGTGATGTCAAGAAAAAAAATTGTCACAACAGATTAAATCATATTTGCCACTTCTCACCTCTCGTGGTCTCACAAGTCAGAGTCTGAAAGAGATTTCATCACGTTTGATATCTCAGGAGACTGATGGCAGAGGAGAATAAGAGAAGACAGATAGCTTCTGTTAAACAAGACATAGAAAAGACTTGCAGAAATATAAATGGTGTCACTCTTCTCATCCAACTCCCACTGTTGGAAAAAGCACTGAGCAGAGTGTGCATCTTTAATCCTAGTACCTGGGAGGCAGAGGCAGGCTCATCTCTGCGAATTCAAGGACAGCCTGATCTACACAGTCATTGGCAGACCATCCAGAGACATAGAGTTAGAGACACTATCAAATCAATCAATCAATCAATCAATCATCAATAAATCACTGTGACAAACTGTTGAAGAAGGAAATCTATCTCTGATCTAAGCCAGCTGTAGACCCTATTAGACCCCAGTACTGACCTGTCATCCAAGCAAGACACACGTACAGTTACTCATGTGAACATAATATGGGCTCATAAAAGTTAGTTGAATTAATAAATATTTAATGTTCTCATTTTGCTATCTAATACAGCAAACATTTATGACATAAGCCATGTGACAAAAGCTTTTTAGATCCTAAGAGGTTTTCCTTACGAATATAGAAGGGTTTGAGACTAAAATGTCTGATGCTCATCCCATGCGGACACACAAAGAATGTACATGCATGTTAAAAACACAAAGGAAGAAAGACGCGTTGGATAACATCCCAAGCACACAAAGTGAGCACAAGTGCAAAGGAAGAGCAGACAGTGAGACTAGAGATGAGTGGCGGAGCATGTGGGACTCCCACGAGAACAACCCTCCCACGTGTCATCATCGTTTCATCGTTTGGGTCGATGTGACATCCAGACGTCTCATTCATACAAATGTTTTATGCTCTTCATAATCATTTTGCTAAAAAGCAGCTCTAAACTATAAAGCACATGATAGGGACAATCAAATCATCTGTCTCTGGTTGCATATGCCAATAATAAAATGTCTTACCTTTGTTCCAGATGACACATAGCCCTAAAAATTCTCTGACATAATGAACAGGGGGGAAAGAAGTGTACCAAGTCAATAAACACAAAACGTTAACCGAAGTTGTTATTTGTGTTGATTCAGAACTGTCCTCAATGTCACAAAGAAACACTCCATTAGTAATCTCATGGGTATTCAACTGCTATATTCATATTTTAGAAGCATAAAATGAAATCAATTAATAATCAGTAAACCACAAAGCCTACCACTAGCTCCTCATTTCTGTTAAGCCATCATTTATTTATACACATCATGCCAAGAGAAAGATGGACCAATACATTGGAGATTTTTGAATGAGCATCAAATATTTTCTCCCTCTGTTTTAATATGAGAAGATTTCCCATTGAAATGCTCTCACTTCCCCCCCTTTCCATCTATACTGTATGCGTAAGTACCCTACGTAAAAGCCTTAGGTCTGAGGAATATCTTCTAATGAGACTATCAAAGGCTTTTTCTAAACATTTGTTAACTGAACTTGAATAAGCAGGTACCATAAACTTCATGGTGATCTAAGAAAATTTTTTAAAAAATCACTCAAGGGGCTGGAGAGATGATTCAGCAGTAAAGAGCACTGGTGGCTCTTCCCGAGGACCTGACTTCAGTTCTCAGCAGCCACAGGACTCACGGCCATGTAACTCCAGGTCTGGAATATCTGATGCCCTCTTCTGACCTCTGCAAGTACCAGGCACGTACATTCATGGTCAACAGACATACATACAGGCAAGCAAAACACACATGCACACACACTCGCGTGCGGACACAAATTTTTTTTTAAATGTAAACATCACCCTAAATGCTAAATGTTATGAAGCCATTAAATTATTTTTCTAACAAAGCATCAAGTTTTTCTAAAACATAGGTCTATCTGTAGAAATGCAGAGAAGATTGAGGTAAGATTTCTTCAAGTCTTCTTGTAATCATGGTAAATTGTTGTACTAACCAGTACAAAAACATTTCAGATAACGGGCAACTGCAGAAAAGAAGATGTTAGCCTTAACTGGTAGGAGAACCATGTAAAGGCTTCAGTGTGCCTTGCTTTCTGAAACAGCCACAAGGCATGGCCAGCGCACTGGTTAGTCCATCTCATCCAGTCTACTCCGTCTTCCACTGCCTGGAGTTTCCACTGGGAAAGGCTGTAACCATGACCCTCAAAGATGTTCTACTCAAGACGGTAGGGTGAAGCTTAAAGGTGGGGCACTCATCTGAGAGACGCCACATGCAAAAGCACACACCTCCACACAGGTACATGCATACACACACACACTCATGGGCACATGTATGCATCTACACACACGTGCACAGATGCACACACATGCACAAACACACAAAAGAAGATTTTTTTTTTGCTCCTTTGTGAGTACCTAGTTTGGAGACCTCAGTCATACAACAGTTTGAACCAGATTCCATAGATTCCATTTCTCACCAAACACTGAGGCCTCAGTCATCATCTCTATCCAGTTCAAGAAGGAAAGATGGAAGACAGGACACAGGGTTTCCTAAGCACTGCTTTAGATCTGGGATACCCTGCTCACAATCTGTGGGTGAGGCCGAGTCATTACAAGGGAGGTTACTTCAGCAGTCCCCACAGCTGGACATCTGGACACCGTTCTAACTCACGTGGCCATGGGGTACTGGTTCCACTGCAATGCACATCCCTGACACTTACAGAATGTGAACGTGCCCCAAAAGACTTCACTTCCAGAGCAGGCAGCCTAGCCCTGTCAATATGTGCTTGGGATAAGGAGTTTCCCAATGGGGTATACACACAGCAGTGTACAGAGGCTGCCGCACTGCAGACATGATGCAGACAGTCACACAGCTGCTGTGTACACCAAAGCAGGGAGGAAGCATAAAGGGGGCACAGACAATATGCCTAAGCATTCACAACCTAACATAAAACAGAATGCAAACAAAACAGGGGCAGATCAACCTAGTCACGGGGATCAGGAATACAGTGGCTATTCACAGACAGTGATTTTAATTACAGATTGTGAGTGTGAAAAACAAAATTATAAACATGACTCCCACAAAGGAAACAGGTTGTTCCACAACTAAGTCGAAGTGGATTGTTTGAAATTCATGCCGTAAAGGATGTTCCTTTCCATAAGGAATGCCAGGAGATCCAATCTGAGTTGTAATTGACTTAAGGAGTCACTGACGTATGGTCTGCCCTAGAATTACACACTATGCAAGTCTTCCACCACAGAGCCACACTCCCAGCTGAGGACATGCTGAAATTTAAAGGACCGTATTTGGAACTGGCCTTCGTAGTGGAAGGCTCTTACCAGCTCAGCATGTAAGAAGTATACTGACTGCAGTATCATAAAGGGGCCTCCTCTACTGTCTGCGGTCACTCAGTTGTCTGTAAACCTGGGCGGTCTTGGCCTGGGAGATGTATTCACGACAGAACTAATGAGGTCTAGTGGAGCGGCTGTATCTTTTACATTGTGAATCTGCTTGCTGTAAGTGTGCAGATTCAAAACCTGGGTGTGGCCAAAATAATTGAACACATATTTCCATTTTTCATTCACAGTTCTGGTTTCATAAATCTTAGTCTACAGCCCACAAGAAAAACTAGAATTTCTCCTTACTAAGGCGCATCACAGACCTAACCTTGTCCTGCTTTTCTGTCTTCTAATTAGCTCCCCCCACCCAAAAAACAAAATAGAACAATACAAAACTCCTACTGACCTACACCATATCCACCAAGTTCATGTGATCCTCCTCATCATTCTAGAACTACCCTGTCTCATAGTCTAAAGAAAAGAATGCTATATGGGTAGGCAAGAAGAATTTGGCCAAGATAGGCCTTGCTGGGAATTAAGTCATGCTTCTGTAATCAAGTCTCCATAAAAGTCCAGAAAGTCTGCACTTAGCTGAATACTTCCAAGTTGCTGGAAACAGGAGTAACCAGGGAAGACACACAAGTTTCCCGTCCCCTTCCTCATCTCTCACCCTAGGCATACCTTCATCAAGAGGCTGCAATGGTCTGGCCCTAGTACCAAAGGTTCAGTTCAGAGCCTGTTGTGTTACTTGGAAGGCATAGATTTTAGTGTGTGCGTGGGGGGGGTGGGGAGGTTGTCAATCACTGGAATTTATTTATTTATTTGTTTATTAAAGATTTCTGTCTCTTCCCCCACCGCCGCCTCCCCTTTCCCTCCCCCTCCCCCAATCTAGTCCCCCTCCCTCGTCAGCCCAAAGAGCAATCAGGGTTCCCTGCCCTGTGGGAAGTCCAAGGACCACCCACCTCCATCCAGGTCTAGTAAGGTGAGCCTCCACGAAACTGCCTAGGCTCCCAGGAAATCCTCAGATGTCTCCCTGAACATACACTGTCTTCAGAATCAAAGTCTCCAAACATGACCAGGCAGGGTGGGAACATGGCTGCCATCCCAGTAGAGACAAAAGCATTGTGATTTAGAGGCTAGCCTGGGCAACATAGAAAAACTCTTTCTCAAAACAGTAAAAACTAAATAATTAAAAGGGGGGTGGGTTGTTTGTTGGTTGGTTGGGTTTTTTTTTTTTTTAATTAAGCCCTGAAATACTGTCTGGAGCCTGGGCAATAGCAGATGTCATTCATTCTGCAGAGCGAAAAGGTGTCAGATAAAAACTAAGGCAACTTCCAGGGTAACGGTAATTCTGCCTGTGAAATTCAGACATCTGTCAGAGACTATGAGATTAAGCCAGTTTGTGTTGCACATCCATAATCCCAGCACTAAAAACACTGGACCAGGAACATCATGGGTTTAAGGTCACTCTGAGCTATATGAATGAAAAATGAAATTTATGCCCTGGCAATGCTGAAGCACGAATGGACAGCCCATACATGGTGGTTCTGTTGAACTTGTCCATATTGGGTTTCATGGTCTAAGTTGATGAGGACAACTGACCAGGTCTCTTCCTCAGGAGGGCGCCAGATCTCATACAGGTGGATGTAAGCCACCATGTGGTTGCTGGGAATTGAACAGCAACCTTTGGGAGAGCAGGAAGTGTACTTAACTGCTGAGTCTTTCCCAAAGCCTGAAGAAGGTGAAGATTTGACAAACTGGATTGGCCAGCACTACCTTATCCTTCTAAATCTTGGTTTCCTAGAAACACTTCCCCCAGGGGAAAGGAGGGACCTATTTAATCAAGATGGGCTTGATCTTTTTCAATATAAAAATGTGTGTACTGAGAGGCTTCCTTTATAACAGCTCACACGCATGGGCACTGCAGCCATCAGCTATTCTTGTAAAATAGTTATTCTTCACAAAGCCTGGCAAACACGGTTGTAAATTGAATAATTTGATGTTTTAATTCAGCTTCCAGAGGCATATATTAAGGGCATAAAAAAAACGACTTCTTATACAGTTCAGGTTGTAATTATTGAAAACAAAAAAAAAAAATACTAACCAAAGGTTATTTCATTAATTTTTTAAAAAATGCACACACACACACCCCACCATTTTAAAGAAACATTACAGTATAGGATTCTGTGTCACAGAGATACCAGTAGCCTCTTCCGCTGTAGAAGGGGAGGGGCTGTAGAAGACCTGCTCTCCCCTAGTGACAAGGTTAACTCACAGCCATGGTGGCCTCAGTGCTCATACTCCTGTCCAATCACAAAAGAGAAGCCTGAAAACTAGACTGCAAATAGCTCCTCACAGAAACCTAGAGGAAACAGCTAAAGACTTCTGTTCCCAATGTCTTGATTTCTAAGAAGCAAATAAATAAAGCCAGGTGGAAAACTAATCAAAGGCAATGAGAAATTAAAGCACTGACTGCACGCCTATCCTGGTAGCATAGTTTCAAAAATGATGCTGAATTCCTTCACATCAATGGATAGATGGAGACATAAATGTGTCAGATTCCACTTCCACCTCTACTTCCCAGTGGGAACACTGAGTAGGAGGCTGGACGGGGCTGGGCGGAGCTGGACGGCGCGGGGCGGAGCTGGGCAGGGCTGGGGTGCTAGAAGGTAACAGACCTTAAGCCACCCCTACCGCCCCTACCATCTTTTCAATTTTCACTGCCAAGGCAATGAGCTCCACTCACGGCCTTTATTTTTCTTAGCTAAGAATCTTGATCAAGACAAATACGTCAGGAAATTTAAAAGATCAAACTTACGATTTTATTTTATACTTAAAGTAAATGTTTGATATAAAAACCTGAATTTCTGAGGGCTGAGAGATAGCTCAGCAGTTAAGAGCACTTATGGCTTTCCTAGGGGACCCGAGTTTAGTTCCCAGCATCTACTTCAGAAGACCCACAACCACCTGTAACTCCAGTTCCGGGTATTCAGTGTTACACTCTGGCTATCACAGGCAATCATACTCATGTGCACATAACCCCCAGACACACAGGCACACACATATACACAGCAATAAAATAAAAATAAACTTTTTAAAAGTCCCAGTAACTAAGGAATACCAAGTGAAACTTTTTCCTTCAATTATGTTGATTAAAGTATTTTAATACTTTGAGTAAAGTAAGTAAATGGTTTAGTTTAACTCAAGCTAGTCATCTTCTGCTATGCTATTTCTAATCAAATACAACTAAAAAGGACAATGGAATAATGCCCATAGGCTTGTACTTCTGACCCTGACCCTGAACCCGGCCATTCAAATGATTTGTAGGTTCTGAAACAGTGTCTGAGATTCTGACCCAAGAGAACCTAAGGACCGGAAATGATCCAGATGAGTCATTTCCAGGAGCCGGCATGCCAGAGGCGTGTGTAATTCAGGAGCCACCTTCACTGCACACAAGATTCTTTTTAAAAATTTAAATTGACAAATCCCCACACCATCTTACCAAAGGGGCCAAGAACCCAATCCCGTGATCACTACATCTGAAAAAAGAGCCCTTGGTTTGAGTTCCACCTCTGGTCACACTTAGCTCCAAACTCGCCCGCAGTAAAGCAACACAATTTCTGAACAAGGTCCCTGGTCAGAGAGCTGCATATGGGGCCCTTCCTCGCCTGCTTTAGCATCAGATGTCAGCCAGCATTACTATGACCCACAGCGTGAGCAGAACACATGGGGAGGGCAATAGCTGCCCACGGTATTTTCTAAAATTAAAGTTGCAGGCAACCTCTGTTAGCAAAGAAGCCGAGACAGCTTGATGAGTGACATGCGAACATGAGTCATGACATGCATGGGCTTTGGGCCAAAGCATGGCATAGTAGCCAGCTGAGATGGAGCTACTTGTCAACTTTAAGTAGAACTGGCCCAAATAGCAGTATGACATACAGGATTTATTTAGGGTTCACTAACAGGAAAGAGTGATGGGGCAATTTAATGGAATATGATGGACTACATTTCTGAAAGTCTGCTGTAAAACTCAGACTGCAGTCTATATATATATTTAAAGTTCTGCTTAATAAAATGGCTTTTAAATGCTCATCCCATAGAAGGTAAGTGAAAAGATGAAGAAATGTATAATCAAAACTATAACTATTTTCTGCTTTCAAACACTCCCTAAAGAAAATAGGGTGGAAATTAAGAAAAGAGTCCAATAAAAGAATCAATATTGAACATCACATTTGGAGAACTTAATGTCCTGGCGACAGCTTTAACGCTTCAGTCCAGTGTCCTAAAGCAAATCAGAAAACACAATGGATGAGATGGTGTCTTCGTCAGGGTTTCTATTGCTGCTACAAAACACCATGACCGAAAAGCAGGTTGGAAAGAAAAGGGGTTTATTTGTCTTATATCTGCACATCAACAGTTCCTCATTCAATGAAGCGAAGGCAGGAACTCAAACAGGGCAGGACCCTGGAGGCAGGAGCTGACACAGTAGCCATGCAGGGGTGCTGCTTACTAGCTTGCTCAGCCTGTTTTCTTACAAACCCAGGACCAGCAGTCTAGGGATGGCACCACCCACGATGGGTTGGACCCTCCCCCATTGATCACTAATTGAGAAAATGCCTTACAGCTGGATCTCATGGAGGCATTTCCTCAAGTGAGGCTCCTTCCTCTCTAATGCCTCTAGCTTGTGTCAAGCTGACACAAAACCAGCCAGTACTTATGACTCAATGGTTAAGAGCACTTGCTGCTCTTGCAGAGGACCAAGATTCGACTCCTAGAACCCACATGTTGGGTCGTACCATCTGTAACTCCAGTTTCAGGAGATCCAACACCGTCTTCTGACCTCCTGGGTACAGACACATAAAATACATATTTTTAAAAAAGAATAACAAGCATATGTTTACTTGCAGAAAAGCTTTTATTTTTCGACTATCTCATGATTATTAGAAATGGCTGGCAGTAAAATATACCTGTGATTAAACTAAGTGGGAAAAATGGATAAATGGCCATTACTAATACTAGTAATGTGGTATGACTTATGAACAAAATTCTTTGTAAATAAGAAATCTGAGAGGAAACAATTCTTTGAAAAGATGGTTTATTGGCTCAAGCTCTGGGGACCGCAGATATAAAAATTTAGATGCAACCTGCTAATGGTGGCTAAGTGATCTATGGCTGGGACAGCTTTAAAAAAAAAAAAAAGCAATCCCTGGATTATTCCATTGATTTTACCTAAAATTTCCAAGAGACAAAAAGAGGTCGTATGAGGCCAAAGCCCAGCTGTTACAATAAGCAGGAAGAGTCACACTCCAAGTAAATGCATCCTCAAGGTCTCAGAATATGACTTACTGACACCCCACCTCAGACACCACTGCTGGAAACCTAACCCAGACAGAAAATAAAAAGCAGGATTTATGTCGTGATCTGAAGAGAGTCTGTGTACAGCTGTGCCAGGTCTATTTCAAAGCCAAACCCAGCACAGAAATCAAACTAAGGATCCCTCTAATGTGCAAGACCCAGCACTGAATCCTGACATTCAGGTAGGGAAAGGGAAAGGAGAAAACTTCCCAGCAAGGTAGCAGATGAGAGACCTTATCGATGCACTCTGTGAAAGGAAGCAGTCAGCATAATGTACAATAACCCTTATTCTTGCAGGAGTCGGTAGGTATAAAAGAAGTTAGCAAGCCAGGTGAGATTTCCAGGGGGAAGCAAGCGATAGCTGGAGGCTGGAGTCACTGCCAGCCACAAGCAGCTGGGCTAGGTGGAAAAGCCCCGGGGAAGTGCTTCCCCTCACACAGCAGTGCTGATACCACAGACAGATGCACCATCAAGGAGTGGATACATAACGGGCAGGAAGGTCCAAATGCTGGAGAGGCCAAAGCTAATGCAGGGTTTGGTTGAGGTCAATGGGAGCCTTCAGAAGGCAGCGTCTACCTTCCCTTCCTCTACACACTGGCTCCTCAGAAAGGCTCAAGGGAAGAACTGCATCAGAGCCTTGTACACTTCCTTACACACCCCTGGCAGGGAGCGAGGGATCTTAAGCACAACTAGAATGCACGGCAGGCTCACCCTCAAGGACACCACTAAAATCAGTAGGAACCTGCAGCGATAGCTCCTGTCCTGCCTTGCACAATGGTACTGATCCAGAGAGAGCATCAAGGAGGAAACTGAGAATCAGAGCTGAACTCAGGGAATCTAGGCCAGGAACTAAGTAACGGTACTATGCGGGATAGTGTTGTGTCAACTTGACACAAACTAAAGTCGTCTGAGAGGAGAGAAAATGCCTCCATAAGATCAGGCTGTGGGCGAGCCTGTAGAGCATTTTCTAATTGGTGATGAATGGAGGAAGACCCAGTCCATCGTGGGTGATGCTATTCCTGCACCAGTTGTCCTGAGTTCTATAAGAAAGCAGGCTGAGCATTCCATGTTGGGCATGAGTCAGCTTCTACCTCCAGGTTTTGGCCCTGTTTGAGTTCCTGTCCTGATTTCTGTCAATGATGAACAGTGGTGTGGAAAGGTAAGACATAAACCCTCTCCTCCCCTACTTCCTTTTGGTCATGGTGCTTTACCATAGCAATAGTAACCCAACGAGGACATGGACTAAGCCCCAAATCTGGATTAACACCTTTGAACTAGAAGTAGAAACTGCACCTCGCTTACAGTTTCAGAGATTCAGTCCATTGTCATCATGACACAGGGCATGGCGGCACACAGGCAGAATCGGTGCTGGAGCAGCTGAGAGTCCTACAACTTGCAGGCAACAGGAAGTCAACTGCGACGCGGGCAGTATCCTGAGCATAACAAACCTCAAAGCACAGTGACATACTTCTTCCAACAAGGCCATACCCACTCCAACAAAGTCATACCTCCGAATAATAGCACTCCCTATTAGATTATGGGGGCCGATTACATTCAAACTCCCACACTGCCAGAACAGAACTGTCCGTGATATGAACAAGCTGAAGAAATTTATGACTCCTAACCCAATACTCAGCCCCATAGAAGATGTCTGGCAGAATCCTTGGAGAAAAGCAAACATATTCGGGAATGAGTAATGCCCAGCAGAAAACAAATACAAACAGGGAGACACCAAGCAACCAGTGACACAAACCTGTCAATAGTAACTCTAAATACCAATAGACTAAATCCCCCAATCAAAGAAAGATGAGCAGACGGACATTACAACAGGATCCATCTATTTGTTGCCTAAAAGACTGCCTTCTCATCATAGGCAGATACAACCTCAGGGTGAAACAACAGAAAGGGGGATTCCAAGCAAATGGAACTAGAAAGTCAGCCTGGGTCACTGTTTTAGTAACTGAAAAACTCTACCTCCGATCAAAATTAGAAGAGATGGAAAGGGTCACTTCATAATGAATGAGGGAAGAATTCATCAAAAGAAAATTACAGTTCTAATCAGATGTGCACTGAACACAGGTGCGCCGGTAATCTCGTTAAACTAAGGCACATTAACTGTAACACAGCAACAGCAGGTGATTTCAATGCCCAGCTCACAAGCGACAGGAAATAGCCAGGGAAACATCCAAGTAAAATGACGGCGTGCATCAAACAGACCTAACAAGCAGCTACAGGAAAGTCCACCAACCACTGCACAACACGCATCCTTTTTGGTAGCCTATGGAATGTTCTCTGAAATAGATCGTCTTAATCTATTACAAGTCTTAATACAGGGGAAGAGAAATAATTCTTTGAATCCTGTCTGGGAAAGTGCAGAGCAGCCACAAACATGGAGATGAGGGGATCACTGGAGAAATCACGAGGGAAAGCTTAGGATCCCTGAAAATAAGAATATAACATTCCAAATCCACTTCAATTAAGGCAGTTCTAAGAGAGGGGTCTATAATTGTAAGTTCCTACACTAAAGAATCAGAGATTTAAAATGAATAGTGTCATCTATACCTTAGGGCCTTGGAAAAACAAGAAAAAGCCAAACCGCAAACCGGAAAGACAGTAACTAAGATCAGGGCCAAGAGTAGTGAAATGGAGATGTTAAAACAATACAAGGAAATCAATGGAAGGAAGAGTTGACTTGATAAGAGGTAAACAAACTGGCAAGCGCTTAGGCCATACTGACCAGAAGAAGACGCCATTAATAAAAGCATAGAATTTATATTTTTCATCTATATCATTGTAGCAGCAATTAAAAAAAATACTGAGTTCAAGCCCAGCTGGATTCAATGGTGTATTCTATCAGACCTTCAAAGAAGAACCAATGCTTCCCAAACAGTTTCATAAAATAGGAAAGGAATAGTACAAACTCAAAGGATACAACAACAACAACAAAAAAATCTTGCTTCCAGCCATGGTGGCGCACCCCTTTAATTCCAGCATTTGGGAAGCAGAGGCAGGTGGATCTCTGTGAGTCTGAGGCCAGCCTGGTTTACAGAGTAAGTTCCAGGACAGACTACAAAGCTACACAAAACAAAACAAAATAAAAATAAAAAAGCAAAGCAAAGAAAAAAAACTGCAAACTAGTTCAGTCACTATGGAAATAAGTATGTGGGTTTCTAAAAAGCAAATCAATAAGCCTATCACGTGACCTATCTATACCATGCCTGAGTGTTGAACTGAAGGACTCCAAGTCATGGAAGAGACACTTGCACATCCACGCTACTGCAACACTGCTCACAGTAGCTGTGTTCTGAACCTATTTAGGTGTCTGCCAAGAGAAGAGATGAGGAAACTGTGATTCACAGACACACTGGAGTTTTTATGGCTATGAAGAATGAAGTTAGGCCAATTTCAAGACAGAACAATTGGAAATAATCATTATGCAAATAAGGTCAGTCTCCATAAGACAAACATTGCCTGTTTTCTAGTCTTTACTGATACATAAAGTCAAATGTACAAATGACATGAAAGTAGAAACAAAACTGTGAGAAACAAAGGGGGCCAAAGGGAGAGGAAGGGGTTGAAGAGAGAGGAGCAGGGTATAGCAGACTAGGAATACCCTCAAAGTACACTATAGACCAGCATGGAAACGGCCTTAGGTGGGTGAGGGTGGGGCTCCATTGGTGGAGTATTTGCTTAGCATGCAGAAGTGTCCAAGTTTAGGTCCCAGAACAGCATAAATAGACCACGGTGGTACTCAGTATCAACTCCATGGCAAAGTGATCTACGCAGAATAAAGGGCACCACCACTGGCAGCCCCTGACCTTGGGGGTAGACACAGGAGTGCTGCTGCGGATGAATTCTGGATCAAGTGGACATGTAAGACTGTCAAAAGAAAGGAAGGGAGAGAGGGAGAAACAAGGAAGGAGGGAGGAAAGGGGAGAAAGGGAGGGCAAAAGGAAAATGATCTTATGTGTCTATGTACAATTTCTACAATAGCAGTAAGAGGAAGGAGGGAGGAAAAGAGGGAGGGGGCGAGGAGGGAGTGGTGGAAACAGAGAGAATATGTCATCATTTTCTGTATTCCTTCTCGGTTCTTCCTGTCCCACAACAAGCTGCTTCCCTTCCAACAAAGAAAGAACGCCAAACTTTACAAAAGAAATTTATCTGACTTAATGAGTAAGCATCCAAACGCTGGAAAGAGGACAGAGAGGAAAATCAGAGTCACTTGGATTTATGAGGCAGACTTCTGAATTTATCTGTGAAAAGACGGGAGGTCAAAGAAGGGAGTGTATTGGTAATCACTGGAAAGGAGTTAGATGACGGAGGTCAGTTAAACAAACTTTAGTTGTTTGAACTTCAAAATCACACTTCCAACAATCTACTCCAAGAGCTAAGAGAAATCTCCATGATTTTACAACCATGTGTAGAAAATCTTCACTCCTACAGCCATAATTTAAAGTCTGATCTTACTAGATTGGGAGTGAGCTTTTGTGGACTTTATATATTACATAAAGTAGCAACTCATACTCATACACAGCTCAATTGTCGCGTCACAAAATCGAGGACTAAATCTGTTTGAAGTAACAAAAATAAAGTCCCCAGGGGTTATGTCATGCCTATTTTTCTCACAGTGAAAATTCTGACTTCTTTCTGGGAGGGGATATGCCAAGGCAAAAAGATCTGTGGTCCAGGTTTCCTCTGAAACAAATGGCAGCGATGTGGCACAGTTTTGACCAGCGCACTGCCGCAGAGAAAGCAACAGGAATGCACCCCTTCTCTCTTCCTCAGGAGACTCAAAGCCATGTCCCACCTTGCAAACTAAAGGAGGTGAAGAAAGGCAACAAATCTGGCTTTTGGGTGGCCTTGCTGGAAAGCTATTTACCTCCCGGTTTTTCGTGACAGGTGTGACCGATTTCTATGTGGTTAAGGTGGGATTTCACTGCCCAGTGGACTCTAAGAAGCCATACGTGACTTGCTCTTCCCTTTGCTGTGTTCTCAGAGGCTGCCCCACTTCTACTGTGATAATCACTGCCGACCTCATCAGCAGCTCGGAAGACTATAATGTATCTTATACCCAAAGCCAACACGCTGCTAACAAACCCTCAAAAGCAACAGGCCATGTCCACCAAGCTATGCTGTGCCCTCCTGGGGACCATGGGATGGAACAGAATGATGATCAAAGGAAAAGTATTCAAAATGCTGTTCCAGTAACCAGAGAAATGGGACACTTCAGGTTTAAGGAAAGCTTTCGAGACCCTGTGTCTCAACAGAGAAACACAAGTATGTGTGGGCATGACTAGATTATGGCAAAAACCAAACATCACTAACAAATGCAAGAGCTCAAAGACACTGCTGAGGGCTTAAGGGATAACCTGACTCAAAGGCCACTTCCTGCTTCCATGGGTCCCAAGGCACCAACCTTCTGTAGAAGGTAAAATTCTGTTTTTTTACTATGTGTGTGTGTGCATGCGCGCATGTACATATGTGTGTGAATAGACATGTGAACACTCCATACACACTCAGAAGCCAGAGAACATCGGCACTGGGGGTCCTCTCTTGTTCTCTGCCTTATTCCCTTGATTCGGGTTCTCTCACAGAAGCCCCAGTAATCGTCCCGTTTCCAGTTTCCAACTCCTTCCACCCCCCTCAATGTCCCATACACCCCCATCTTTGCCTACTGCTGGGGTTATAGGAGAGTGTGGTCAAACCTGGCTTTTTACATGGATACTTAAGATCTAAACCCAGACCCTCAATCATGGGCACCAAGCACTCCTACCCATCTCCCTACCCCCAAGCCATCTCCTGTCATGGACTACTACATAAACTATGTAAAGCTGTGCTACATTGGTTCATGCTGCATTTGTTTAATGATGTAAAGACATGTTGCTCTGCCTGCCTAATACACCTGATTGAGCTAATAAAAAGTTGAATGGCCAATAGCTAGGCAGTAGAGGGATAGATGGAGGGTAGTGGACAGAGAGAGTAAGTAGGAGGAGGAATTTAGGTTTGGGAGAAGAGAATGAGGAGAGGTAGCCACCAGACAGCAAGACACAGAGTAGGACATAAAGAATGAAAGAAAAGTAAAAAGTCCCAAGGCAAGATGTAGCTGAAGAGAAACAGGTTCATTTAAGTTATAAGGACTAAGCAGGACAAGCATAAGATAAGGCTGAGCGTTCATAACTAATAATGAGTTTGTAGTGATATTTTTTGTGTGTTTTAACAGATAAAACTTGCCTGAAGATCAGAGTGCAGAGCTTAGCCAATAGAGGCCAGGCAGTGGTGGCACACACCTTTAATCCCAGGACTCAGGAGACAGAGGCAGACCCATCTCTGTTAGTCCAAGGCTACCCTGGGTTATACAAAGTTGATCCAGTCTATAAGGGAAACAGAGCTCACACAGTGATTCCAGCACTTGAGATCCCACACCTTTAATCCGAGTACTACGGAGGTAGAGACAGGAGTGATATGGCTGGGAGGAGAGAGGAATATAAGGCAGGAGGAAACAGGAGCTCACTGCAGTCTGAGGACAGGATCACCTCTTTGGTCTGAGCATTGGTAGTGCTAAGAATTCTCCAGTGGCTAGTTGCTCTGTTGCTCTGATCTTCATCATTCTCCCCTGATAGCAGACTCTGAATTTTTATTATTAATTCGTGTTACATAAGTCTCCGTGTCATGATTTGGGAGTTGGTTGGTGGCCCAAAGAATGCCTACTACAATCCCCGAGACATAAAATTCCATAGTGAGTTCTCACTCCTCACATTGGCACAGTGTAAACTTCTAGAGCCCAGGAAGCTGGCAGTAACTATCAATAGATGTTAAATAGCTAAATAAGTAAATCAATGTATAGATTACTTTTTAAGAGACTTTATAAAGAATATACAATCTTCCAAAAGAAAGAAAAAATGAGTTGCATAAACAGTTCAACTGAACCAGCACGGTATTTTCATTGCTGAATGTCTCCAGTAAGAAGGGCTCTGCACCCACCACGGCTATTCACCCCCAGAACACTGTCTGGCGCTTTCCACCTAGCTTTTCTCTTAGTCTTCACAGCTCCACAGTCTGCAGCATCGCCTGCAGATGGGCACATGTTTAGAGGGAGATGAGGAGAATGGCTGAAGCCATTTACCTGGTCCTGGTAAAAGGCAGACCTGAGGAAGGTCAGTGTTCATGATCTGTTCCTCCGCACCTCCCGCATCAGTCTTTTATTAAAACGTTATTTGCAAACCACACATCGACATTAGCTCAGGAAACATTTGAAAGAACCTTCATGTAATATATGGACCCAAAAGTAACCTCAAGCACAGTTACCATTTGCCACATCCTAAGGCAGACATTGCTGCACGTGACCCTGACAGGGATTTACCAACGTATCTGAGCAACCATGGCATGCTTATGAAAAAGCTACTTATCCAACCTAGACAAGACTAAGATTTAAGTGTCCCTGAGAGTTAGAAGACCCATTAGAATCTGGATCTTAACTGTCTCCCCATCGAGTTGAAGGCTTGGTCCACCCCCCTCAACAACCCCTCACCCCACCCTCCAACAAAACCCCCTCCCCAGGGCACTATGCTGAGAGTTTGGAATCCTTAAGAAGGGGCATAGTAAGAGGTTTTCAGATCACTGGTCTGTGTTTAAAGGGAAAATGGGACCCTAATACCCTCCTTCCCTCTCCAGGCTCCCCACTCCCGCTCCCCTTCCTTCCCTCTCTGCTCCTGGCCAGGACAAGAGACTTCTTTGATCAAGCATTCCTGCAGTGCAGCAAAATGAAGCGTCCTTTGCTAAGTTGCCAGGCATGTAAGGTATTCTGTTACGGTCGCATACAGCCTGCACAGATCCCTCCTCGTATATGGTGCCCAAACACTACGGCACCCCTGTCATGGTTGGAGACCTCTGACCCTGGATGGCCTCACAGACGAAATCCACCGTTCCTTAGCTGGTTGGCCAAAACGGTGGGAAACAGTGAACTCCAGCGAGCCAAAATCAGGGTGGGGGAATTGACCAAAGAAAGACAAGTTTCAAAGGCCTACTGAACCACATTTGCAACACTTTTCCTTGAATAAATAATACCTCGTTAAAGCTGATGAAAACCTCAGCGGAAATATTTATCCAGTCAACATGGTAGTGACATAAGCTGTTATGATAACACACACACACAAACACACACACACACACACACACACACACACACAGTTCAACAACTTCATCAGTGCTCATGGGGAAGAAACAGACTCTCCACCCCCGAAACACTTGCTAATTATTTTGACACAATATGTGCCGTCGAAACGATCTGCTGCTGAAGGAAAGAGTGAACGACAACACATTAGCCTGAGCCGGCTGCTCCGCCACCCAGGTGATGCAACCCTGCAGGTCTGCAGCAACGAGGAGTGTTTTTCCAGGTCATCACGTCCGTCAAAATAAATGCCAAATCCCCATGTGGATGTGAAAACTGAATGCGTTAGAAGCCAAATTTATTTGAAATTATTAAGTGACAAGGCATATTTCCATTGTTTTCTCGCCCTTTCTGTTAGTTATCTCTGCTTTTAAAATTTTCCACACAGGGAAGCTTTTTACTTTAAAAAAAAAAATCTCAATTTAGGGTGATGTGGGATTTTTGTTTGTTTGTTTGTTTGTTTTTTCTTGTTGTTGTTTACCTCAATAGAAACTTTCTTTGTGATCTGACCTTTTAAAATCCCTCTTCCTTTGCTGAAGACACAGAGAAATAACTCCACTGAAGGATCCTTAGCATCAGGGTGCCATGGGAGAGCATGTCTTCCCGCTTTGTATTGTGGGGAAAGTATTGAAATGTAAGAAAGAAAGGAAAAAAGGAAGAAAAGAAAGAAAGTATATTTATCTCTTAAAAGAAAGTTAAGATAAAAGAAAAGAAGATAAATATACTTTCTTTCTTTTCTTCCTTTTTTCCTTTCTTTCTTACATTTCAATACTTTCCCCACAATACAAAGCGGGAAGACATGCTCTCCCATGGCACCCTGATGCTAAGGATCCTTCAGTGGAGTTATTTCTCTGTGTCTTCAGCAAAGGAAGAGGGATTTTAAAAGGTCAGATCACAAAGAAAGAGGAAGAAGACGGCTTTCAAAGGCAGTATCTGGTGCTGGCTTCGGTAGCACATATACTAAAATTGGAACGATACAGAGAAGATCAGCATGGCCCCTGCGCAGGGATGACACTCAAAAGCACTATTGGCAGCAGAGATGAACTCTGTTTTCAACTTCCTTCTCAATCTCAAACTACAGGCTTCCTAGCCAATTGGATCCTTTAAAAAAAAAAAAAAAAAAAAAAAAAAACTCACCTTGCAGCCTGGAAAACAGGCCAAAGGCACTGATGTTCCCCTTCACTTTTGAGCCTGCTGTGGGTCAATGGTCTTAGACCCTGTCACTTATATTGTATTGTTTTAATAGAATGCTGATTGGCCAGTAGCCAGGCAGGAAATATAGTTGGGGCGACCAGGCAGGAAGTAGTGAAGGGGCAACCAGACAGGAGAATTCTGGGAAGAGGAAAGACTCAGTCTGCAGTCTGCACCAACAGCAGAGGAAGCAAGATGAGAATGCCTCACTGATAAAGGTACAAAGCCACGTGGCTAACACAGACAAGAATTATGGGCTAATTTAACATATAAGAAAGAGTTAATAAGAAACTTGAGCTAACAGGCCAAGCAGTTTGTGATTAATGTAGACCTCTGTGTGTTTCTTTGGGACTGAATGGCTGAGAGACTGGGAAGGACAGAAACCTCTGTCAACATGAGCCCACACCAGAAAGAAACAGTTCCATGTATACAGTGAAATACTGAGGTCCATATGAAATTAGCTGCCACACAGGATACCAAGACTGGAGCTAAAGACACGTGTGTTACTGTAACTCTTCTCATGTTTCCGTTGTCTTTCCTTATTTCTTTCTCTGCATCTTTACGGCATTTTTCAGTAATTAGCAATGACTAACTTATCTCAAAAAGATGATATAAGCAGATAATCTACAAATAAATATAAGGAGTTATACTTAGCAGACCTCTGATTACACTGGACAGCTTTCTAGACATACAAAGTCTTAACATGAAAAGAATTCTTGGTTGGCTTGGGTTTTTTTTAATGTGTTTGCTTGTTTGAGCTTTTTATTTTGCTCTTATTTTATGTGCACAGGTGTTTTGCCTGCACACTCTTCTGTGCACTACATGAGTACAGAGCCTGTGGAGGCTAAAAGAGGGCATCAGATCCTCTGCAACAGGAGTGAGAAACGATTGTAAGATGCCATATTGGTGCTCAGAACCAAACCCAGGTCCTCTGGAAGAAGCAGTCAGTGCTCTTAATCATTGAGCCATCTCTTCTGCCCCTTTGTTTGTTTGTTTTGCTATTTTATTTTATTAAATATAAATTAAAGACATTCCACCATGAAAAGACAATTTTTTGGAAACTCGTGGAAAAAATGTACCAATAAGAAGCAATGTGCTGTTTCTCCTCCTGGCCCTGGACGGATCCGCTGTATTACGACCAGACTGGGGTACCACTATTCCTTCATGCTTTCTAATTTCCAACAGCATTTTCAGAATGATCATGTGATATGTTCATGAGCTCAAAGTTATCTTTAAGACCCTTAGTGAACAGAACTGGAGAGATGACTCCGTGGTTAAGACTCACACTTCCTACCAAAGGTAGGGAGTTCAGTTCCCAGCTCCCACATCAGACAGCTCACAACTACCTGTAACTCCAGCTTTGGGGCTCTCCAATACCACTGGCCTCCATGAGCACCTTCACTCGCAATAACCCACAGACCACTCAAATACACAAAATTAAAAGTAAAACTTTTAATTAAGAAAACTCTTCGATACTACCAAGATGTAAATCCTATTTTTATTCATATCGTAGGGTAAATTATACATGTTTATAAATTTTGAAGCATGGTGACAAGTAACATTGACCAAAATTAAATTTATAATTTTAAAACGATTTCTGATCATGTGTCACCAGAATGTATCTGATTTGGGAACAAAATCATGTTAATTATTTTGAAGTTATTTTCTAAATCAATAAACTAATGCATGTATTTTATAGCCATCTATATCTGAATTATAAATAAAGGGGAAAACTGAGCATGTTTTATACTTTATGCCATTTATTCTTGGCCAATTATTAAAATGTATTTGTTATACTTCTGTACTGGCTAGTTTTATATGTCAACTTGAAACAAGCTAAAGTCATCCGAGAAGAAGAAGCCTCGATTGAGAAAATATTTGACTGTAGGCAAGCCCGTAGAGTATTTGCTGAATTAGTGATTTAAGGGGGAGGACCCAGCCCCTTATAGGTAGTGCCATCCCTGGGCAAGTGGTCCTGGATTTTATAAGAAAGCAGGCTGAGTAAGCCACAGGGAACAAGCCAGTAAGCAGAACCCCTCGATGGCCTCTGCAACTCCTCCTCCAGGTTCTTGTCCTGAGTGAATTCCTGCCCTCATTGTTTTTTTGATGATGAACTGTTATATGGAACTCAACTCCCCATGGTGCTTTTGACCATGGGGTTTCATGACAACAATAGTAACCCTAACTTAGACAATTTGATACACAGTATTACATTATATGTTATTATACTGGGACTATAAAGTACACATTTCTATTTACATGTATGAACACATATTTCTGTGTGTATGAACAGAAATGTGTGTTCATCATATAAACAAGAATATACAAAATGCAAAAAATAATGTGTACAGCCTGCACTGGCTAAGATTTCTAGCAGAGGCACCTGCCCATCCAGTTCCTGCCTTGATCAACCTGACCAACTAGTTTGAGCTAACAAGAGTTCTGACTTACTTTTTCTACTCCAGTGGCCTATTATTTAACCAAATAAGTAAAGAATAATTGCAGCTTAGAAATCTCATTCCTCCGACTTTCCCTTACCCGGACACCAATACAACAGTCACTTTGACTCTATCAATTAGTCATTTATTTGCTCCTTAGGAATTTTGTTACAGAGCAGGGAGATTATAGAATGTAGCAGCTCGCAGACAATGAGTGTTTCTCAAGGTTTAATACTCCCGAACATCTCGCTGCTGAAAACCTAATCTCTAAATTCCTTCCAAGAGAAGCAGAATGGGAATTGTCCTGGTGTTTCAGATTTTCACCAGAACTCTTGATACGCCTGACAATAAGAGCTGTTCTTTTGCAGATTCACAGGCTTTGTTGCCCGTGGCCAAGTGAGACTTGAAGGCATCCACACTCAGGAGCCCATAGAGCAGTAAAAGAATCTTCGAAGACAATCTAATTGTTCCCATTCCTGCCTTCTTTACCTGCCCCACCAAGTACCCGAAGCCATCCTCATAAACGTGGCTATCTGCAATGAGGAAGGCTGCTAACCCATTGGCTATCTGGATGCTCGCTCGCTCACAGAGACTCATGGCAACGGTCCCTGTGAGTGTGGAGCACTCACACCTGGCTGGTGCTGCCTGCCATTACAAAACAGTCAACAGAGGCCCGGGGAAAATAGAGACGGGCTGTGCCTCAAAGTCGGATAGTAGAAGAAGTTCCCTGCGGGCCAAGTGTGCGGGCCTTCCTGAGATCGTCATTTTCGATGATTCTGTTAAGAGCCCCATCCAAATAAACTTCCTGAACAGAGGCACAAGAACAATCCAGTGAAGTGCCACTAGAGGAGAGGTGCTAAATTCTGAAGTAGTTATCTGGACAGGGAACACTTTGACCAAAGTCATATAATCCAATGATTTTGCAAGAAATTCCAAAGGATAGGTCGGGGGAAGTGTGAGAAAGAAGAGTCAAGCAGCCAACAGCTCTGCTAAGTGCAGCAGCCTTGGCCCGATCCTGTACGGACTACCTTTCTTCCTTATGGCTGATGACCAAGCCTCGGTCAGCTGGAAGAACGGATATTAAGAGAAGACATAACAAACTGGATAAAAGAATGGACACTCTGATTGACAATTGGGTACATTATTTTTTAGTATTCAAAATTAGGTTGCCCCAAATATATTATGATGACTCAAAATTATATGGTATGCCAAACATACCATTCAATAGAGAGGATGGAGAAAATAAAGGTATTTTCTGCTTGTTTTGTAATGTGATCCAGTCAACAAACCAGTTACACTGAGGATCTACCCTGTAGATTTGTTTCCATGAACTTCAGTCACAGAGAAAACTGAGACAACACCGAAAAAGCGGAAGTTCAATGCATTTCAGAAGCCTTCACCCCACAGCCCAACTCTATCAAGGTGACCTTGCACGGAGAGAGACTGAACATCTCACCCGGACAGTCAAGCTTGCCAGAAGAAGTCCAATTATTCAATCAATCAATCTCTACAAAGAGACTCGTGCGCCCTTTGGGTATGAAATACACAAATGCTTTGAAAAAAGATCAGGCAAAATGGACTTGAACAGAGAGCTCGCGGCGCAGAAAGCAGCCCCTCCTGGTAATAAAAACAGAGACCTGAGAGCAAGCTCAGCAAGCCCAAGCCTTCACTTATCTCCCTTCACAGGGAGAATGGTGGGGCTTGCTTCAGGAGAGTCAGTCAGGGCATGGCCAGCTACCAAGCCATTCTCCCAACTCCTTTCTTAGAGCCTTTTCTCATATCCTGAGAACCTCCAAGGTGAGCATTTTCATCAGGGATACAATACTCAACTTGATCAAAATCGCTGGTTGGGTTGTTAGGTACTGACAGCCTAGATGACCTGGGGAAAGAAACACAGAGGAAGAGACCTTGAGGGCATCTGCCTCCAGCTCAACCATGGCAACGTGCTTCCTTTGCAGTCTGGAACCAATGATTTCAACAAGACTGTTTCCTTATCCACAGAATTAGGTTATCACCACAAACCTCACAGGACAGAAAAAAAAAAAATCAATGAGGAAGGAATCACTATTGCCCACAGTCATTTGGCCTGTCAGGGACAACTCTGGGTGGCAATGACACACACTCCTACCAAGTTTCCTAAGCTTCCTCCAGAAGACTGTCCGGAGTCCCAAGCTTTGACAAGACACTTAGAAAATGTCAGTTTCCTTCCCAGACATCGATGCTGTACCTGAGAGTGACTTCAAAGAGCCCGTGACCATGGACTGTGTATGACATGTATCCTCTTGTGTCTACACAAATGAGTTTCAGATGTTCACATTTTCGTGAGGCTTTGCCTCTCTTCACAAGAGCAAAGTGAACTACGGAGGGGGTGAAGAATTCCAACGATGACTTAATCCCCACCACCTCCTCTATTCCAAACTGAGTCATGCAATGGGCACACTGGCATGATTCCCTCAAACAAAGAAGTTTAACTGTTAAGATCTTTTTTTCCTTTCAAAATTAAAAACAGCAATTCCACTGTTCTAAGCTACAATAACCAAAGAATCATGTTGTCCCTGGGACTGTAACACCAACCTACAGAATGGAGGAAGATTTTTCAGAAAATGAACTGTTTCCAGCAAGTAAATCTGTGATGCTTAAGGTAATCCCTCACTGAAATGCTCAGGTCTTGGCGGCTTTCAGCATTATTGGACTGTGTAGTTCATGATGGTATAGGGATGGATGTCTACAATCCCAGTGGGATTTATCTCTTTGGATCATCAGCCATCCTAAATATCAAAGTCACAGTCAAGGTCAACATACTTCCCACTGAGGAAAGGAGGTGTCAGCAAGGTGGACGATGCCCATTTATGCTGCCTCACATAGCCACATGGAATTTAAGTCTAAGACAAAACTTGCTAATTAATGTTAAAAAATGCATTGCTTAGATACCAATTATAGAAACAGCAGAATACATAAAAATCCAAACTAGGATATAAAAAAAGAATGAACTACGCAGAGATGTAGAAGAGCAGCATGTGGCCTCTCTCCTCATCTTATATATTAATTTTAGGGCATGTAGAAAAACCTACTGTGTGCTAGCCACGATATGACTCTGACTCAAAAATGGGAGCCTCCCTGTGACTGAAGTCTTTTACCGCACAGCTTACACCTTATTCAAATGAATTCAAATGGCAGGAGCTGCTCAAGTGAATCACTGCCATTTTATACATATACTGAGAGAAACTACATGTCCTATCTAACCTCATTCTGTGACGCAGCTAAATCGGGCTGTGGAATAAAGTACATCATCTCTACACAATCGAATTCTCTATTACTTAGCAGTACGATATTTTTAAAGCTTACTCCACTAGTAAGGTTTCACGAAACATCCACATATTCCTTCATAATTTAAAGCATAATAATATAATGCATTCTATTTATGATGCCTTTCTAGTCAGTATACTGAATAGAAATCACTTAGCAGGTTTGTTCCCTATTTTATAACCTCAATTCCACAAATATCTTATTCCTATATCCGTAATTCGTATAGCAGTAATTAAATAAAATACCACACTCATAACAACGCCACTCTGCTGGATGTGTTCCCCCAATGAGCACCAAATCACAGAAACTGGTATTCGCTACCTAGTGAAAGTCTCACGATAATTTATTTCCCAACAGAAATAGATATTCCCTAGTCGATCATGAAAATGCTTAAAAAAAAAAACTTTTATAATACTACCCTAGAACTTACACTAACAGCAGAGAAATTCCACAAGTACATGTCATTTATAAAATTATAAACGAGGCAATAATTTGAATTAATAATCGTGGAAAATTATTTAAGACCATTTAATATGGTACCTTTCAATTCCTGGATTTCTCAAAGATGTGAACTTAACACAGTAAAAACACATAAGAAAGACAAGGACCTACCTACGCTCTACCCTCCAAGCCTTAGGAAAGCTTCGAAAAGCGCTGTAAGGCAAGCTTCTGAAGAAAGGAGCTCATGCTCAAAGGCCAACATTAATATTCTGAGGCGAGAGACAATGTGTGTATTTAGTAGCTCATTTCACCATTCTGTTCTAAATTGCCAAGCACTTCCCTTCAATATACCTTCCTCAGCAAGCAAATATAAAATGCTTCCTTTGTGTCCAGTATTGTGCAAGGTCAATGAGGAAACAAAGACTCAACTTCAGTCTCAGGGAGTGTATGCGCACACGCGCGCGCGCGCGCACACACACGCACACACACACACACACACACACACACACACACGGGTTACCATCTCCATAGGGCCCTATTATACGCTGCTGCTGTGTGTGCTGTAACAAAATACCACAGACTACACGGCTTAAACAGAAGAATTTTTTTTTCTTTTTAAACAGAAGAAATTTTATTCTCTTGCAGTTCTGGAGGCCTGAAGTCCAGGATCAAGCCCAGGCTGTCTTGTTTTCTACCGCTGCCTCTCTCTTGGCGAAGACTGCTACCTTCTCATCTTTGTCCTCATGTGACCTTTCCTCTGTATCCATGCAGGCACAGATACAGCAGTGTGTGTTCAGGTCAACCTTATTTTGAAGCCTATCTGTCCTGTAGATCAATCACAAGACCTTGAATAAATGTTTTAATCACTCTGTGTTCTTGGTATCAAATGATGACCATACCTACCCTGCAGGACTGTGGAGAGAATGAGGTTGCATTCCTAAGGCCCAAGGCGCATAGCACACTGGGTCCTGAGCTGGGTCTCAAAGTAACCAGGGGAAACCATGTTATAAAATACTGTGATATTACAACTCTAAATTTTAACTCTCAAATGTTATGATTTTGCAAAGTAATGACTCTAAAATGTCAGAGAATTACTCCATTTCTCCAGTGTGGTTTCTTGTACATCCCAGCTCATACCTGCCGCCACTCCAATGCTAGTGTGTGTGTGTGTGTGTGTGTGTGTGTGAATTTGTGAGTCTGTCTGTCTTTCTGACTGCCTGCCTATCTGTATGTGTCTCTCTCTGTGTGTATATGTGTGAGTCTGTCTGACTGTCTGCCTACCTATCTGTGTGTGTCTCTGTGAGTATGGGTGTGTATGTATGTCTGTGTGTGTATTTGTCTGTCTGTATGTGCCTGTGTGTATGTGTCTATGTCCATGTGCCTGCATGTGTGTGTGTCTGTCTGAGTGTATGTATGCTTGTATGTCTATATTGCACGGATGTGTGTGTCTATCTGTGAATGGCTTGGGTGTGTGTCTCTGTGTGTGTGTATGTGTGTGTGATTCTGTCTGTCTGCCTGCCTATCTGTGTGTGTCTCTGTGAATATGGGTGTATGTGTATGTCTTTCTGTCTATCTGTGCATTTTTCTCTCTGTGTCTATGATCCTGCGTGTGTGTGTCTGTCTGTCTGTCTGTCTGTCTGTCTGTCTGTATGTATGTATGTTTGCCAGTGTGCCTATATGTGCATGGATGTGTGTTTGAGTATGTCTTTTGGGGTGTGTCTGTCTGTCTGTGTCTGTGTGCCTGTGCATGGGTGTGTGTGACTTTGGCTCTGAGAGTCTCAGACCTGTGGACAGGAGGGGAAATGTAGGACGCAGTGGCTCCTTCCTGGTATTTCATCACTTGTGCGGTATAAGTGCTGCTCTCACTTCCACTGGGGGACGGGTGAGTTTCTCTTAAAATATTATAGACCGAACATTTTGTAGAGAGGGGACGTATACCTTCCAAATAACTGATGTTGTCACTTCTCCCCGAAAGCTGGGAGACAGACATCTGCGGCTGTCAGTTAAGGAGCAGACTCTCACTTTCCAATCTTTATGAGAACCCTGTGGGCTTGCCCTGTTTGTAGAATCCAAACTTAGAAAACAAGGGTTGGCCTGTAACTGAACGGTTCAGAAGAGCGCACCTATACCGAGTTACCATCAGGATGGGCATTAATACCCAAGTCATCTGTGTACTTTGAATTCTTCCTTCCCCCTAGGAGGCTGGAGAAATCCCCTGCATGCTCCTTATGACAGATGGAGAGGAGCTTTAGCCAGTTACTGATTCCTTCAAAGGGAACAGAAAACAGACAGAATGAGGCCAGGCTCTTGATTCTGCAAGGGCCTCACATATCCAAAAGGCTCTAAATAAAAGGATATATAGTGTGCATCCCCAATGGCTGCTTGTAAAGTATAAACTAAAATCCTCCTAAATATTGTCACTATTGGAACCTGAATAATGATCTATTTAATAGTCAGCATCCTCGGCAGTATTTTCTCTATACAAAGCTAAAAGAGATTGGCTAAATCAAAAGGGTGTGAATCGGAAACAGAGAGGAGAACCTTTTAAACACTACCACCCCACAAGTGGGGAGGGCATAGTTACAGTTCCAAAGCCGTTCAGAGTAATTCAAACCATTGTAAACAACATGGTCCCTCAACTCTGGAGCATGAAAGACACTGTCAAAAATAATATTCAGTGGAATATTCCCCTTCAATTTAGTGTATCTCCATTTGGCAGTGATATGTTCACAGGTCATTATGAAACCAAAGTACAATGCAAAAAGTAAGTACCAAGCATTTTAGATCACCCTAAGCCCGGCTAAATAAAAATATTCTCTTTAATAAATCACCTTTTCCCGTGAAATCCCTGCAAGTATGAAATGGGGAAATTTCTCTAACTTGGTGCTGTAAGGAAATACACTATGCAGAAGAAGCATAACCTATTGAAACTGAGCTCATGATACAGAAAAGACACACAAGCCTGCGGCCTCCGGGAGTAGATGATAAACTGTCTCCTGGGAAACATCACTGGGCGTGGTTTGCTATGATAACATTAGAGTTTCGGTTAGGGAAATAATGAACACGGAGTTTTCAGATTACTGATCACCCTTCCCAAAATGGCTATTCTGCCATCTGTCAGCACCCTGTCATTCCTCTATAGTAAGCGTATAGACGGCTTCAGGTTATTAACTGTGGTACTCCTTTGGCTTGCTCGTTCACTGCTTTCCTAATTTACTCCGTGGGCAGAATTTAACATGATTTAATACTCACTCATTTAAGAGATGCTTATTTAGTCCCCAATATGCACCATTTTTGTTTCTTCTGTGCATGAGGGCTGTGTTGTAGCGCAAACATGCACAGTTGACACGGAGACAAAGGTGCAGCACCCACCTGCTCTGGGGTAGAAATCAAAGGTGGTTTTGAGGGATAATGACCCCCACCCGGAGTCTATGACAATCTGGACAGATGCAGCCGGGAGGAGGGCATGTGGTTCAAAGTCAGCAAGTACACAGCATCTACAGCATCTAAGTTCTTGGAGTTTAATAAAGCTTAATTTATATAGGTTATATAAATAAAGGAGCTAAAATCTCACTGCAGAGTTCAGGCCAGGGGTGGCCTGCATTTAGAAAATAAGGGAAACAGAAATTAGTTCTAAAAGTAGCAGGGAGTTGCGGAAGGACTTTATAAATAATGCTACAAGACGCTGGGCAGTGGTGATGCACGCCTTTAATCCCAGCACTCAGAAGACAGAGGCAAATGGATCTCTGTGAGTTCAAAGTCAGCCTGGTCTACAGAGTGAGTTCCAGGTCAGCCAGGACAACACAGAGAAACCCTGTCTTGAAGAACCAAAATAAATTAATTAATCAAATAAATAAAACAACAATACAAGACTTGTTTTGTGCCGATTTCTTTAGCTGATGTGAAGGATGAAATCAGAAGCAAAGATAAAGTTATGTTTCTATGTCTATCTTCCTGAAAACCATAAAGCCCTAAGTGAAAGAAGGGAAAAAAACGGCATCACTGTTAAGAATAGCTGATGCTCACTTAGAAGCCAGTAGAATGCATGACTAATGGATGAGGGACAGAGAGTGGGTTATACAGCTATAACAGTCAGGGCTGCAAATAAAAAGGATATTGTTATGGTTATGGTTTGAATTTGAAATGTCTGCCACAGGCACATGTATTTGAACCCTTGATCCCCAGTTGGTGCTGCTTATTTCTGGAGGCTGCAGAACCATTAGAAGGTAGGACCTAGCTAGAGGAAGTTGATCACTGAGGAACAGGTCTCATGCATTACAGTCCAGGTTCCAGACAAAGGCTCTCTAGGCTTCCTGATCAGCATCGATGGAAATAATCAACCTCATCCAGCTCTGCTACCATGCCTTCCTGACCAGAAGCGACTGTACCTTTCCAAACTGTGAGCCAAAATAAACCACCTCTTCTTTAAAGTGTTTCTTGCCATGCATTCATCATAGTAGGACAAAACCCACTCCAGTCATAAACTTGAGCAATAGTATCAAGAAAGGAAAAGAGTGGACAAAGACCTATTAAGGGGACATGTGGGGGGGGGGGCTCTAAATGAGCAACTTGGCACACAAAGATTTAGAAACTGAGACAAAACATACATTTGGAGTGAATTTGAGAGTTTCTGTTTGGGGCATTCTGACCTGCAGGCACCCATAAGGCTTCAAAGTCAAAATCTCTAGCAGACAAAGGATGCTTTTGAAGCTCAGACAAAAATTTCCAGCCACAGGAGTTTGCAGTAAACAGTTAGTTGACAGAATGTAAAAGTAAAGGAACCATCACCTACAGAAGGAGTTTTGGGGTGAGCCAATGCTCACTCTGTAGAGCAATAGCGAAGTCTCCAGAGACTACCAGGTTAAGTGCTAAATGATGAAGACTATTCATGAAGCTCTGCCCCAGTACAGAAAGAGGACTTTCTGTGCAAGGGCCAAGTAAGCCCTTGGGAGCAGGGACTTCAAGATCTATGGCAGCAACTACAAAAGTGAATCAATCAAGCACCATTTGTTTCCTCTGAAATGAGGATGTTACACCTGAGTCACCAACTCTGGATCCACACGGCAGCTCGAGTCTTGGATCCTTAAGCTATAAACTTTGGATGTAAGGAAAGAGAGACTCCTTCCAGCTGCCCGATTTTATGATTCTAATCAAGTTTCATTGTTTGCTCATGAAGAACAAATGCACAAACCCAGCAGAGTGGCTTCACCTTTTCAAACAATAGGACCAGAAATACAAGAAAGCAGATGGAGTTGATATCTGGTGTCTTTATTGCTCTGCTGAACAAATGAGAAAATAGAGTTCGCTCGTGTCCACCTCATGATGCTAATGACTTTGTTAAATTGACTTCTTTGAAAGCAGATCACTGCTAATAATTTAATTCCTTCCTAGTCTCTTCCCTGGGTACCTAGCATTTTAGATAAAATATTTTAATAAAATATTAAAAGCAAAGAAATGACACCCCAGGTATCCATTTGGATGGTGACAGACATTATGAATCCCTTTTACCTATAGCCCTAGCCTATCAGATAAAAGAGATGAAGTCTGCCATTCTATGGTCTTACCTAAGAAAGACAGTCTATTCCAAATGACACCTAAACACTGTAAACAAAAGCTCTTCCAAGGATGGCCACAAGTCTTACCAAAAGCAGCCATAGGATACTATGGAACAATCTCAACTTTCAATTTAATTGTTGCAGCTAAAGTTTTACTTTTTCATAAAACAGACTTCAGGTTTTCTGCCTTAGCCTGAAATCTAGCTGATGTGGCTCCTACTCTACCAAAGTGGGTAGCTGAGTTCCACCTTCACCTCTCTGGACCATACACCAACTCCTTCCACCCAGCCTACCTTTGCTCTGTGACTTCTATCTGGGTTCATCTATCTCGGCGACAGAGGTAGGCATGCACAGACTCCTGCTTTCCCTGCTGTGATATCACAGGGTCACTGTGTCCCTACAAAAGCAACAGTTCCTGACAGTCACAAATCCCCAGTCATCCTTTAACACTTGCCCTCATTGTGTTCCTACACTTGGCCACGTTTTCTTCCTTCCTTTCTTTTTATTTTTTGAAACAGAGTTTTTCTGTATAGCTTTTGGAACCTCACTCTATAGACCAGGTTGGCCTCGAACTCACAGAGATCCGCCTGTCTCTGCCTCCCGAGTGTTGGGATTAAAAGCGTGCACCACCACCGCCTGGTATCTGCCCACATTATCTAAAAGATAATGTGAGAGCCCGCCCCAAAGGACTTGATTGACACATATCGTCTAATCAGGTCCTGAGACACAGGTTTGAAGAGTGACTTTTTATGGATATTGTCAAAAGAAATTGTCTGTAAACTGTGAAATACTATAAGGTTTCCACCAGCAAACCTAGCACAGACGTCAGGTTTCCATGCCAAGGGAATCCAACTGATTCTTGCCGTATTTCTACAATTCACAGTGTGCTGTAAAAATAAACATGCAGAAGGCATACAATCAGGATCTGAATGTCACTGCCAAGCTAACCAGAAGCGTGTTTTAAAACGGGTATCTGGAGGAACAGATGAAGGATTCAGACCCATCTCTGAAACACAGACAAGATTCCGTCTTCCTGCCTCAAACTCCCATCAGGATATCTTGACCCTGATGGAGAGGCTTTAAGGTAATTCTAGTTCCTGTGGGCAAGCCATCAAATTCTGAAAAGCAACGACTAAGTGGATTTATGTTATTGTTAATAATTATAGTTATCAAAACTGTCACTTCTAAAAGAGTCCAATATCAGTGACCTAGATTTACTGTCTTTTTCCAGTAAGTCTTGAAATGAATATACCATGTAGTTTCTAAAGTACATAGTCCTTTGTGTTCAGTTCATTTCTCAAACTAATAAAAATTAACTTCAGGTACCCACTAAAGAAACTCAGTAAGAAGGCCATGCCATTGATTCCTCAAAAATCTCTTAGAAGATATTAGGGACACCTGTTTTTCTTGTTTTGTTGCAAGCTTATTTACATTTTTGTTGGTTTGGTGGGTTGGGTTTGGGAAGTTTTGTATATTGAGACATGAGTAGTGTTTATGTAACCTAAGCTGGCTTCAAACTCAAGATCCTTCTGCCTCAACCTCCTGGGTGTTAAGCTTACAGATAAGTACTACCAACCCTAGCATAGGGGATTCTTTGATAACTCTATATAGCTGTTGTTCGGCGTCCACAGAAGTCTGTTTCCAGGATTCCACAGATACTCAAGTCCCTTAGATAAAACAGTGTGACATCTGCTTACATATCCTCCTTTATACATTAAGTCACCTCATTACTTAAGATGCCTCATATAGTATAAATAGTTACAATACTGTATTGTTCAGGGACTAACCCTCAAAAAAAATATCTAGGGCTGTGGATGGAGCTCAGTCACAGAGGGCCTGCCTGAACTATGAACATGTTCAGTATAGATACTGTTTCCCCCTAACAATTTTGACCTGCAATTATTTGAAACACAGGGACTCAGAACCCATACCACGGAAAGCGGACTACATTAGCAAATCTAAATTTACCAGTAACTTCAGAGAGGCATGTTTAGCCTCCAAATTAGTTTAATTGTCCAAGGTCAGTATCAATCTGCATTATGCATTGGCTCCGTAGGCCCCGACTTCTCTGAAGACAATTCCGTGATGCTCATAGCATGTCCCTGCTGGAAAATCTCAAAGCTAACCAAGATGATCAGAAAACAGACTTTTAACTCCGATTCTACAAAATAACTCTTTATTAAAGGGCTTTCCCATTAGTCCCTTAACTAGAGAATACTTTTTTATTAAGTACTGTAGTTTTAAGTACATGATCTGTTTCTAAAGTCATTTCCGGGTACACAGCATAAAACTGAAGGCTAATTGAATTAGTAGCTCTGTAGCAATGGAGGCTAGGTTTCGGTTAGAAGATCCATTCCTATGTAGAACCTGAGGCTCTGTGAGACAGAAATTCCACCACCGGGGACCTTTTGAAAAGGCAATGTGCTCCCTTCTTCTGCTCCTTATTGGGACCTTGGGAGCTCAGTCCAGTGTTCCAGTGTGGGTCTTTGTCTCTATCTCCATCCATCACCAGATGAAGGTTCTATGGTGATATGCAAGATATTTGTCAGTATTGCTATAGGATAGGGTCATTTCAGGTTCCCTATCCTCAGCTTCCCAAGGAACTAACTGGGGACATCACCTTGGGCTCCTGGGAGCCACTCTAGGTTCAAGTCTCTTGCCAACCCTAACATGAGCAAGGATGTCAGGACCACGAGGGGTGCACCCACCCACTGAGACAGTGGAGCTGATCTATTGGGAGCTCACCAAGGCCAGCTGGATTGGGACTGAAAAAGCATGGGATAAAACCGGACTCTCTGAACATGGCGAACAATGTGGGCTGATGAGAAGCCAAGGACAATGGCACGGGGTTTTGGTCTTACTTCATGTTCTGGCTTGGTGGGAGCCTAGCCAGTTTGGATGTTCACCTTCCTAGACATGGACGGAGGGGAGAGGACCTTGGACTTTCGACAGGGCAGGGAACCCTGACTGCTCTATGGACTGGAGAGGGAGGGGGAGAGGAGTGGGGGGAGGGGGAGAAGGGTGGGGGGAGGGGAAGGGAAATGGGAGGCTGGGAGGAGGCGGAAACTTTTTTTTTCCTTTTCTCAATTAAAAAAAATAAAATAAAAAAATTAAAAAAAGGCAATGTGACAGTGTTTTCTCTGAATTTTAAAAGTGCATGTGCCTTTTTGGCCAAATAATTCTATTTCTTGGAATTTAGTAATAAGGAATTTTCACACATATTCATGAAGACCAATGAGAAAAAATCTTCTTTCCCCATACAGCTGTGAGAAAATGGTTAAATCCTGGTGTTTACATACTACAAGATTATATGTCACACCAGGCTGTCTACAGTGCTGCAGAGATGAGAAAACCAGTATGCAGACAACAAAATTGCCATGATATACAGTTTTGAAGACAAAGCAAGCCGCGCAAAGATAGATGTGGTATGATCCAGTTTATATAACAAGAAAAGGCATCTGCATGTACAGTATGCTCCAACTTACATAACAAGAAAACCACGTCTATGTATCTGAGTATGTAAATGAATGGACTAAGGGAGAAGACAGAGACACTTGAAGCTGTTGCCAATGGTTATATCTGGGGAGGGTGTAGGTGGGAAAGAGTACTTTATATATTGCTACTGTCTTTCTGCATTGTCATTTCAACTGGAATATATCAGTACATCACTTACATCATTACATCATTTTAGAAACCAGTAAAAAAAAAAAACTTAAATTCCACAGAGGGCGTTGGGTAGTCTATTCAAGTAACAGAACATCAATAGAGAAAGGAGAACCCCATCCCAAAAGACTGCACTTTTATTTGACCCAACGTGATCTCCCACTGATGAGTGAGAAGGAAAAATTAGGGCAGATGCACCTTGAAATGCTCACCTGCAGAAACAGATCTAATTTCTCTATGCTCAGGGAAAATATAGCAACTGTCGATACAGGAAGGGACATCCCATGATTGACAGAATTCCAACCAGTGACCAAGGCCAGAGAACTCCTATGACCCTCAATAGGGGAAGTTACTCATTTCTCTATTCCAAACTGTTCACATTTCAAAGCATTGTCAAAAAATGGGATAGAAAATAATGTCCCACCTTTCCCAACACTGCACATTTATCAATACCTTAGAAAACAAGAAGAGAGGAAAAGCCAGAAATTCAGAATCTAAACTCTATACTCAAAATAAAGGACTATACAACAAATGTAAACCCTTCCCCTTTAAAAAAAAACTATTTTAAAAATCAAATAAAACTAATGGTATTTTCTAGGACACGGTGCATCTGAGAATTTACACCTGACGCAAGGATCAACATGGGAGCTCTCAGACTGAATTCCTGCCACAGACGTGTCGGGTTTGGCACCAACATGGGTAGTGTGCATGCCAGTAGAGGCCAGAGGCCAAAGGTCATTCCTCATTTGCAACAATCTTGGGCTTTGTTTTTCACGGCAGGGTCTCCCACTGGTTTGGGGATCACTGATTGGGCGGGGCTGGCTGGCCAGCTAGCCCCAGGTTCTGCCTGGCTCCATCCAGCTCCTCACTGCTGGGAGTCTCTGCGATGACAAGCAAGTAGCTTTGTTACATGATTCTTGAGATCTAACCGAGGTCTTCATATTTACGTGGCAAGCATTTTACATACTGAGCAATCTCCACAGCCCAATTTCCAAGCACTTTTTGGTTTATTTACTTATCTATTTTATGTGTATGAGTATTTGGTCTGCATGCATGTCTGTGCATGTAGAGGCCTGGTCTCCGCAAAGGCTATCAGATCCACTGAGACCGGAATTGAAGATGGTTTTAAGTCACCATGTTGGTACTGGGAATCAAACCTGGGTCCTCTGGAAGAGCAGCCAATGTTTTTAATCATCTCTCCAAACCCCATCTGATCACTTTGCAGTGGGAAGACTTCACATATCCAGTACTCTATATTTTGTGTTCCTTTTTCAAATGTGTACGCAACAACAGGATCCTTTGACAGCTGCTCCTAGAAAGGGACACACACGGCCTCCACGCCTAAGGTCCCTGACACCTGTCGGCAGCACCTATGTATGCTGTTTACCTGGCTCCTAAACCAGAGACTACAACAGCCTCATGGACACTATAAAACTGCCAGGTGAAAAGTGGCCCTTGGGTGCCGACCTTGCATTGGCAGCAACGCCCCCACCCTCGGTTAGCATCTACTCACTTACTTCTCTCAGACTTCCAGCCTATGCCACTGCAGAGACAGAAGTCCCTAGAGCAGCGGGATGAGGAAACAAGGCTTGATCCTCAACTTGCTATTCCGATTCCATCCTCGCAGCAGTTGCCAGAAGCTTATCTATTACATCGCAGTCCAGTCACTTAAAATAAGTGCCACATCATGCTTTATGGCAAAAAAGAAAAAGAAAGAATAAGACCCCTCCTTTCCGCACCATGCACTATCCTAACTACAGGGAACACAGAAGCATGGTTGAAGAGAGTTGGAGGGAGTTCTGGACTAACATGCTGCTTGCCTATAATCCCAGCACCAGAGAGCCTAAAGCAGGAGGATTTGTAGTTCGGAGCAGCATCTGCAACATAGCCAGACCCAGAACAAAACAAAAATGGTTTAGGGGTCAATTCACCTGGATTTCATCCCAACTCTAAGCCCTAACCCATGATTAACCCCTCAAATGTACGTTCTCTCCAAATGCAAACATGAGTCGGTTACTACTCCATATCCCAAGAAAAAGAGCCCAGGGGAGGAAGTGAACGAAGGGGCACATTTCAAGATCTCAACAAGCATCTGGTTTCGGGTTTTTGTTTTTTTTGTTTTTTTTCACCTTTACGGTTGTTAATAGTACCCTGAGTAGAGAAGTTGAGTGTTCCCACCAATGCCCATGGGAAAAAAAGGAGCCACAATGTGCCCCTAAACATCAGCGGTCCCCAAATTCTTCTCATGAATGTTTCTGTCCTTGCAAGGCTAAATGACTTAATATGGTCTATTTTAAAGCCTTGCTGAGGGACAGAGGCCCTGGGGATAGCATCTGGCTCCCGCATTACAGTTCAAAACCCTACACTCACAGAATCTCAAGGCAACTGGAGCTGAGTAATGTTGGATTTCTCTAGCCACATGCAGTCACAGGGTGAGAGGAGTCCAGAGGAAGATCTGGCACTAGGAGGTGGCCTGTGGGGTCACTGGAACTTTCCCTGATTGCAGGATAGAAGTGTAAATATCCCTTATAAATAAATATAAATATAAATAAGAGCTTCCCCTGGGCGGGCTTTAACAAATAAACCAGCGCCATCTGCCCCTGATGAAGGAAAGTAAGAATTGTGAGCAGTGATCTTGGTAGCATTAGTGAGAGAAGAGGGAACGTGGTTGTCACAGCAACACGAATGCTGTCCCCAGCACCAATCATGCTATACCAGCCCTAGCCTGGGGTTGGGTCAGAGGCAGGGTGGTGAAGCATTCTTTAACACCAGAATCAGCCGAGGCCACATGGCTGTCACGGGACAGGGTCAGGATTGAAGCTCAGGGATGACTTCTTCCAGCACCGTAGGATCTCAAATGTGCCATTTCATGTGAAGGCAACGCCAGAACACAATTCCCCAGCTACTCACCCAACGACTCTGACAGGGGCCAGGTCTCAGGCCAAAGTTCTTCACATTGTGGGGGTCATGCACATTTGTGCAGCCTGGTGAGTCCCCCAGACTCTTCTAAGCATATTTCAAATGTGTAAAATTAAGTACTATTAATAAGTACCACAGACACTAACCATACTTATCAAAATCATAAGTTTTAAAGTGAACTCACATTGGGCTAGAGAGGTAGCGCTGCCGCTGTTCTTCCAGAGGACCAAGGTTAGGTTCCCAGCAGCCACATGGTGGCCAGCTAACAACCCTCTGTAACTCCAGTTCCAAAGGATACAATGCCCTCTTCTGGCCTCCTAGGGCACTGCACACACATGCTACTAAGACATACAGGCAGGCAAAACACGCATACACATAAAATAAAAATAAATGAATCTAAAATTAACAAAACAACACAAATTCATGAGAATGCACCTCTTTTCAAGCCATTAAATGCCAAGTGTTACCAAGGAATGGCTCCAGTGACGGCTGTCGTTGTCACTTGGAAAGAAGTAAAAATTAAAGACCTGACCGCTGTATTCACTTAAGGTGAATCTGACTTACGCTATTCTTCCTGCCTCTAAGGAAATGGCTACTTTAGTTCATCTGTGCTAAGGAGCTCAATAACATCCTTTAATTGTTTGGGGGGAAAACAATGCTCTCCAAGGGTGGTGGACACTGAAGTAACATTTGCCTGGAATCCTCCAGGGATCCTGTGAGCAGAGCTGTGGGAGATTCCCAGTGGAGAGAAGATAGGGCTCTGTGGTCACATGGCAGAGGGGATTCTCACTGCAGGCTCTGTGAGGAGCAGCCGGGAGAGGTCTTCAGAGAAGACCCTCTTCTCATCTACGTCCTAGCCACCTATTTTGTTTCCGTATAGGAAAGGAAAGAAAAGGCACCGTTGAAACTGGGAATATTAAAAAAAATATTTGGACATTCATTCTCCCAAACAAAACGACCTCTTGGCTAAGTTTTGAAATGAAGGGCATTACCACCACCCTCTCGGAACTCTGGTTACACCTTCCACAGGACCACAGCATCCAAAGGGAGGAAAAGCCAGCCAGGCTTCAGTAAGTGAGGTTCACGATCATGAGAACCGGGTTGACTTTTTGAAAGTAGGCTTACATACAAGGATGATGAAAGATTCTCACTCACCTGCTCACTGCTGTATTAGTACTGGAGTCTCCCTACACCACAGGTGAATTACACCCATTCTTATATTTGGTTGGGGTAAAGAGCCAGAGGCACAGACACTCAAAGTCATAACTAGAAAACAATATTACAGCTTGAGGAAGCAGCTCTGCTCTAAAGGGAAGGCTTTATCAAAGGAAAAACTATTAAACAGAAAAACAAACACAAAGGAACAGAAGCAAGGTTATTCTGTGCCCTGCCTATGACGGGGGAAAAGGAAGCGGACGTGGACAGGGCTCAGAGTTAAGCAGCATCCTTGCAAACAAGGTTAACATTGGAACAGGAGCTGCAAAAGCAGGTGCCTGTCAGCGCTGGAAGATGTCCTTATTTCTCAAGAGGTGAGCAGGTCTCTTACAGAGACACATTCACTCGGGAAGTAAAAAGGAACTATTTACAAACTGCAATCTGGACATCAACTGCCAATAGTGGTCACTAAACATCCTCATGGGCCCCTTGACCTCATTCTAAGTATCAAATGCGGAGCTTCTTGCTTTTACGGAACTCATAGTGATAACGTTCTCAAGGCCTGGGTCATCCCTGCTAGAAAAACATGCTCTTTTGTTCCTACTCTAGAAGTGGTCACAAATGACATTAAGGACATCCTAATCTGCCTCATAATTTTCATTTTTTAAGTAATATTTATATTTGCCCCAAAATATTTGTGTTACTATTAGGGCATTTGTTGAAAGTGTGAAAATTACAAAAAATTATTCCTCCACATAGCACTATTACCTAACTGCTCTGGTCCAAAAATCTGTAATTTACTTGCAACATAAGATTTTATAATTTAAAAAAATCCAATGTGGCAACTAATTATTAACGTTGTGAAAATCCACCAAAAATTTTATTTATTAATTTATTAATTATGACATTTGGGTTTGCCACCTGCATTTGAAAAACCAGGGATGACAAGCAGACACTGTCCCCGGAAGCTTATATTCCAGCCTGTCACAACTTAGCATGCCACTGAAGTGGGTTCACAGACACCTCAGCTGTGTAGAAACCCAATTTTACACAAAGGGTAGGTAGGCATGAAAGCAAGGCAAGCATTTGGTCATTCGATTACCAGTAAATCAAATCTTAAAAGAGATTAGCAGCAGCCTAAGGAAATACCATGTTCACTAGGATTGCCAAATATGTTCCATGCTGCCCAAATCAGCAGTATACATTGATGGACCTAAAGGCAGCTGGATACATTGTTGGAAAGGAAACAAACACATTAGCACTAAAGGGTCTCTGTTGGAGATGGAATGAATTATTTCAAGGGTGATACAAATCTTTAAAATCCACCTCTCCAAAAGCTCTTTTGAAACCTTGAAGGGTTTTTTTAATTCCTGTTATTTCCCTATCTGATATGACAACAAGCACACAGCCTGGGTTCCGGGGCACGCAAGTTTAACGTCATTCACATTTCCCAGCACACAGAGAGAAAGCTTGCGAATGAATATTGCAGTACGAAGCCCTTCTGTGTGGGTGTGCATTTGTAAAATAAAAGTAGAATTATTCCAACAGATGTAAATGTGTTCCCTGTGATCAAATGGAGTCTTTGAAATTCTGTTTTGACAGTTACTTGTAAAACAGCATTTCCACAGTGATTAATTCAGAGCTTGGTAGTGATATCATCAAAGCTAAATCAAAACTAAGTTCTGATGGCTGAGTAACAGAAGTTGGAGGGAAGCACAACCAGGGACGTAGCACACAGCACCTTGCAGCCTACTGTGTCATGGTAAGACACACTAGTTCCATCAGCAAAGTTTCGTGACCATAAAAACGCTCAGAAACGCTATTTTATTTTAAATGTAATTTTTTCTTATAGTTGTTCCCTCAAGACACCGGTCATGTGTAAACGTCTACAGTTTTAAAAGATGATATAATAGATCAATACACCAGTTGAAAAATATGCAAGACTGTTCTGTGGAAGAAAAAAAAATAACCAGCATGCTAGATTACATAACACAGCCAGCCAGGGATTACACCACAGGATTCTGGTGAGCTGAATGTCTGATCCTCGGTATGATTCTGGGACTTAGGTTATCAAAGTTTGAAGGGTTCAAGACATTAGGTTCTCAGTTCAAACACATCTCTTAAAAACCACCAGTTCTGAAAACACTAAAAAAAAAAAAATTAAGTTAAAATTTTACACACACACCATCTTCCCCTCTTCCTCACTTTCTGGGCTCACAGGAGTATGTCCAGGTCAAGTCACTGGTTGCTCTTGCTGACCATCTCTACGATCTGATTTCTCTTTAAAGGAGAAATTCAATTCTTTTTGAAAACATTGTACATCTGCCTGCGTTTGGACATTACTTCCAACCAAACCACTTAACATATATCTCCACAATGAAAAACTTAAGTTTATGGCCCACCATGTATCCAACTCGGGCTTTAAAAAATGGTGACTGTCCACAAACGCTTTGTCCCAAATAAATCTCAAGCACCTTGCTTTACAACAATAGGAAAAATCGCTATATGAAGTTTTTTTAAAAAAATCATATCTCAAATGCATGCATATTTGTGGAAATATAATGGACACTTGCCATTCTTTCTAGAAAAAATGCTGGTTTTAAGACTCTAGACTTGTTCATTTGGAGAATTCTATGTTTTCACACTTCGATTCAGTAGTTTACAAAGTCTAAACTCGGAAATTTTCTACAATATAGACAGGGTCTAATTGACTAAGAAAAACAACTTTAAACTTCTGAAAATAAAGCAACCTTCATTTATGTGCTTTTAGGAGGCCCAAACACTGCCCAGAAGGAGCGCTTAGCCTGTCAGTGTCAAGTGGAAACGCTCTATCATTCTTAAGCTGTCCCCAGAAGACGCTGAAGATGCACACGCACACACATTTACATGCGTTGCACAGTGCCAACTATTTCCAACCAAAATAATCATATACACGTCGAGCCTAGCTATTTCTAGCGCAGAAGCGGGTGAACGTCCGGGTAGGCAGAGGAAACCCAGTAGCAGATGATTGCCGGGGAGGCGGGTGGCGGCGGGGTCCCCTGCCTCCCGCGCAGGGCGCCTCGCACCCCGCACCTGCACCGGGTCCCCCGGCAGGGCATCCGGGGGCGCGCGCGCGCGTCCGGGGCGCACCCGCGGGAAGCCGAGTAGCCCGGCGGGCCGGGAGCGACTGGAGCATCCCCGGGCGGGACCCGAAGCGCCTTCTCCTACCTGTCACTTCGAGGCGAGTCGCTGCCGGGGATGCGGCCGCCGCCGCCTCCGGGAGCCCCGCTGTGTGTATGCGCGCGCGCGCGTGTGTGTCTGTGTGTGTGTCTCTGTGTGTGCGTGTGTGTGCGCGCGTGTGAGAGCTTGTTTGCGGCGCGGCTCCTTAGCCGCTCGCGCGCCGCCACCCCCCTCCCCGCCGCCGCGGCCGCCGAGCCCCTCCGGCGCCGCCCCGCCCTCCGCCGCCTCCGCCCCCCACCGGCCTGCACCTCCCCGCCGCGCTCACCTCGGCTGCCCGCTGCCCGGGGCGCCGCCCGCCGCTCCCGCCGAGCCGGGCCCCGTGCGGCCCCGGGCCCGCCGCCCTTGCTCCCGGCCGCGACGCTGCCTCTGGAGCCCAAGCCGTCGCCTCGCAGCCCCAACCTGCCCAGGCTACGGAGCATGCCCAGTGCGGCGCCCGGCGGGGCTGGGGGTGGACCGGGGCCGAGCGGGCCGGCCGTGAGGGGTGGCGGGGGGAGCGGGTTGGTTGTCCCGGGGTCGCCGCTGCTTTCCGGGTGCAGGGTCCGGGGACGCGCCCGCGGAGACTGAGTTAAGCCCGCAGCGGGACACCACGCTCTGGTGGCCAACGACCCAGCGGGTGCCCTGCCCGGGAGGAGGGGGCGCGGGCCAGCCAGAGCCCGGAGCGGGAACTGCGCTTTCGTCTACGTTACATTGAACAAACACGGAGAGCGTGTACACTGCAGCAGGCACTGCGAGAAATAGGCATTTTATTCACTGAGCCCGAGAAACAATCTGCCGGAGGAAGTACTACAACACGCTTACACTGAGCCAGAGAGAAAGTGATTTCCAAAGTCTTCCCCCAAGTGATCCTAAGACGTGCACCCCACTCCACACCCAGACTTTGGTCCCAGGGATGCTGGGGGCCGCTCCAGCCAGCTCTCCCAGTTCGCCCTGGCCCAGCAACCGACACCCAGATGTCCCAAGTCCTGCTCAGGCGGTCTGGCAGTGTGCATCCAGGGACACCCTTTGTGAAGACCCTATCCGAGCTGCTCCGGAACTCCCCGAGGGCTTCCTCCAACCGAGGACTCTCTAGCTTCCTTCCCCCCCCCCCACCCCCTCCTGCCTGACGGCGGCCACCAAAACCCGGAGACGTGGCACCTGCGCACTGGGGACTGGGGCCCATGCTCCAGGCTGAACTGGGCATGCTCAGCTGCCTGAGCTGGTCTGGCGGGTCAAGAGGAAAAGGCTTGGCTTGAAGGGTAGCTTAAGAAATGAGGAGGAGAGGGGCAGGCTATTAGGGCAAGGGGCAGACCAGGCACTGTGGCACAAGCCGTTAAAAATGCAACAGTCGTCCCCCTAATTCTCTCTGGCAATTTCTCTCAGGAGTAAAAGGGGACTAACCATGGAAAGTTGATCAACTAGTGTGATGGTACGTGCCTGTAATCCCAGTTGGTGTGGGTTTTGACAGCAGCCTAAACTATACCGTGGGTTCAAGGCCAGCGTGATCCTTGTCTCAAAACAAAAAAGAAAAAAAAACAGTTTGCTACCTTAAGGGAGATGGGCTGAGAGCCACTGAGCACTCCCTAGCTAGACACAAGGCTTCGGTTTTAAGTGAGCTTTGAGAAGGGTTTCTGAGCACTGAGCCAGACTGCCTGTGACAGAACTGAGGAGAAACGTTCGCAATCCTAGACCAGTTTTTCCTGTAAGGTTATAAAGACACAAAAGATCCCAGAGAAAGCTGGTACTTGGCTGGCCAGGGGTCTTGAAGATGTGTTGGTCTGGGCCCATGTCAGTGTGGTGAGGCAGTGCTTCTGGGGGTCCAGTGGGTAGGACATGACGGGAGTAAAACCTGGTGCTCTGCGTTTCTGACGACTCCTTCTGAGATTGGTGAACTTAAAACTGAGACTGACTAGTAAGGGGTTAGGGCAGCACTGCAGGCGTGTTCTCCCTATGTGTGAAAATCTATGGCTCAGAAAGGGTAAGCCATTTGCCCTAGGTTGCACAGCCAATAAAAGATGCAGTTAAACTCCAGCCCAGTTCCTCAAGTCTTTTTTTTTTGTATACCTTATATTCCTCTAGTATTATCTGCAGAAAGGTGTGCTAGAAGCTACCATTTGTGTGACTGACAGTTCTTAATAGTAGAACTTAGCACATAAAGCACTCTAATGTAGCCACTTAGTCTTGGATGGCTAACAAAACCGCCAACACATAGTAGCTTAAAACAATTAGTGCTCACCTTTCCGTGGGTGAGCTTCTGGGACGAGAATGAGCCAAGTGGTTCCATCCTGCAGTCACACGTGTGTGAGATGACAGGGTGCTTCTGCATGGCTTCCATATAGCAAGCCATTCCCTCCAACAGCAAGGAAAGCTAGTCCCAATTCAAGACAGTACTTCATACATTTTATGGACCAAAGAAACTAAACAACTTCCTATCCAAACACAAACCATGGGAAATATACTGCGTTTTTTGATAGGAGCTTGTGAGAAATAAGATGGCCATCTCAAAGATGTCCACCACGTGTACCAGTTTCTATAAAAACAAGCCTCTACCCTAGAGTTCACATCAAGTTTTACAGACTAAACATTTCATTTTGCATATGTGTAAAAAACGTAAGGTAGTCTTTTGTTACATGGAGTGCTCACACGAATATTAAGCTTATTCTCACCCTCTACTCAGTGCTATATAAACAGTGTAGTTTTCTAAATCTTAAATGCAGTATGATTTCCTTGAGGCTCCTTTCTCCTCCTCTTAATGGCTTCTTAGACATGATTTTTGAAGGCCTTTTTGTGCCTGACAGGCTCCCCGGCTGCAAGAAGAGAGACATGTGTAGCACGCAAGGATGCCAGCACTCACTGTGAAGGCTGTCCCTGGAACATGGGTTCCAAAACACCTCTCAGCTACAGACACTAGTCCCAATTCCCTAGCCACATCAATGTTATGCAGATGATTATTAGGCAGAGGAAAGAGGGGGGGAGCTCACCCATAATGCAAACAGTCCCCTGCTTAGTTTATTTTAAAGTCTCGTTGTTCTTGTGGAATATGAAAGAGGAAGAGCGATGGTGGGGAACTTCAAGTTGACACTCTGGACCATAGCAAAAGACCACACACTTTAGAGGAAGGGCAAAGAGAGCAGCACATCTCTTAGCTTAGTCTAAAGCGGCCCATTAATCAAGGTTCCTACCTAGCTCTTTACATGCTGTCCTTTGGGATGAAGACCAGTGGTCCATTTGTCCCATTTGCCTTAATTAGAAACATGCATCTTTGAAAAGTGGGCAACTACCAGACAGGCCAGACAGGAGGTATCATGGCCCTAGGGTCTCCCTCCCTAACCCTGTGTGTTGGTTCATTGTGAGCTGGAGAACTACAACAACTTGGAGACACTGAGAAAATGGTTAGAAAGAAAATGGTTCAAGGGTTGGATTTGTGTACTGTATACTAGCCATTGGTTTTTTTTTAAGCCCTAATTTTCTGTTATATCAGTTGCTGGTGTTTAAATGGAGATTACAAAGAAAAGAAAAGAAAAGAAAAGAAAAGAAAAGAAAAGAAAAGAAAAGAAAAGAAAAGAAAAGAAAAGAAAAGACAGTTGTGAAGGTGGTGATGATGGTGATAATGATGGTGGATGCTGGTGTTTGCTGTTCAGGAAGTGTAAGTCAAATGGGAGCCAAGGAATTTTCACTTGTATAATCACCCACGTGACCATCATCACACCTGGATCAAGATACAGAGTATGGAAAGTCCTCCAGATTCTGTTTTAGTCACTCCTCTTTCTGGGAGCACCTACTGACCCCACCACTATAATGCAGGCCACCCCATCCCAATACCAGCGAGTTGTTTCCGAATTTCCTGTCAAGCTAATCATGAAGAATGTGGCTGGTAGTTTTCATTCATCATTATGTCTGTGAGGTTAATCCCTGTTGTAGCTTCTGTCCAGAGTTTCCTCATGTTTACAGTCTGGCATCATTGTGTGAATATAATAAAATTAATTTATCCAATTTATTGTGGAAGTGAAAAAGAACTGGGGGGGGGGTAAAAAAAAAACACTGCCCAAACAGGGCAATAGTGGTACATGCCTTTTATCCCAGCACTCAAGAGAGGCAGAAACAAGTGAATCACTGTGAGTTCAAGGCCAGCCTGGTCTCTAAAGCAAGTTCCAGGACAGCCAGGACTACACAGAAAGACTCTGTCTCAAAAATCCAACAAGTTAAAAACAAATAAACAAACAAACAAAACTGGTTCATGCAAGGTGCCACTAGCCAATTAATGCATACTTCTCTGTTGCCAGGACAGTCTAGTATGCTAGGCTTAATCCTTCTGTTCATAGATTGTTCTGGAAGGATGAAGTGGTAAACTACTCCATAGTTTATTCAAAAAGAACATATAAGATGATGGCATATTCCTGGACAAGGATATAAGGCATTTTTTTAAAAATAGGCCAGCAGATCAATGTCAGAATATTTGTAATCATTCCCTTGATATATGAGAGATGTGCGTTACAGGGGTTAACTTAGAAAGCCTCAAAAGGACACAGCAGCAGTTTGGGGCAGGATATGACTTACAAATGAGTGTGCTATCCCTACTTACCTGGTGCCTATAACATAAAATGAAATGTGACCATGTAGATAGTTATATGCATTGCTTAATGAGCCTGCCAGTGCTGGTCTACTTGTATGATTTCATATTTCTCTCTCTTCTTCACATGTGACTGGAACATTTTTGTAAATACAACATGCCCCCCCCCCCCCCCCCCCCCGCTGCTTCAGTTGTGCTGAAATGAGGTTAGCAAAGTGCATTACCTTACACCATAAATACCAACTGAACCCTCCACAAGACTCGATGTTCCTTTCTTTCCTTCCATCCTGGCTCCGTGTGGATGGAATTACAGCCTAGCTACAAGTCTCTGACATTTATCATTCCTTTCTGCTTCAGGAAGCCAAAAATTTCACCCCCTCAAAAAATAATGTTGACCTTCCTTCTACAGTCAATTTTGCCATTGTGATTCATGCTGACCAAGATGAAAAAACAACTCATTTTTACAACTTTGCTTCTACTGTGGCTAGAGAAGTGGCTAGAGAGGACTCCATCATTCCAAGTCACAAGTCAAAATTGATCATTCAGTCTGGTCAACACTGGCCAATTCAGAGAGGTTGTGCTACCTGCCCTGGTGGCCTGCCTAGCCAAGGCCTTTCGGGTCAGAAGTTGTAAGCTTGGCTGTTCAACAAATTCAAAAAAATAAATAAATAAAAAAACAGAACACAAGACCAATGGAATAGCAACAAAATTCTATATAGCCTATAATATTTTCTTTCTTTTTTTTTTTTTTTCAAGACAGGATTTCTCTCTGTGTAGCCCGGGCTGTCCTGCTTGTTCTGTAGACCAAATGACCTAAAACTCACAGAAATTTGTCTCCCTCTGCCTCCTGAGTGCTGAGATTAAAGGCGGGTACTACCATACCCTGCTGGTCTATAATTTTTAAATTCATGATTTAAAAGAAAACAAATCTTGCTTGTAGGTTATGCCTCCTTAAGTACACTTTCCTACTATTTTAAGATGGGTGGACACAATCTCTAACTTTTTAACTGAGGAAGAAGCTACAGAGCTTCTGAGAATTACCCATGTGGTGATACTTTGTCTGTGCTCTAACAAAGTTAGCTTGGAGATCAGAGGGCACATCTAGCCACTAGTTAACCCTAGAGGTCTGGAGAACTGTACAGACAGACAAGAAGTGATAGGACTGGGTGGAGAGAGGAATATAAGGCAGGAGGGGACAGAAGCTCAGCCCGTTTTTCAGCTGTGGAGTTAGCAAGTTCAGAGTTGACTGTGACTTGTTCATTTGTTGCTCTGATCTTTACCCCGTATCTGGCTCCACGTTTTGTCAGTTAGAATGCTTGCAACACACCTGAGGTTCTAACACGCAGGATGCCATGCTAGTGGGACAAGTGTCTCACTGTACAAGAGACACCAAAGAAATGGAGCAAATGTTGTCTGAGATACTTCCTTACTAAGCCTTGGGCCAAGCCAACTGCAAAGAAGGCTTACATCTTTCCAGTTCTTAGAAAATCATAGAGGACGGAACTTTGTAGAAACTGGGTACAGCCATCATTTTCCCCTCAGATATTTTCCCGTCTTTGAAGTCACTAGGTAGACAAGTAATAAGCAACAAGAGGCCTGTGCAATGTTTGTGCTTTCGGTCTTCTCTCTAATGTCAAGGGGCTGGCGAGATGGCTGAGGGGTTAAGAGCATTGCTGCTCTTGCAGAGGAGCTGGATTTTGTTTCCAGGATCCACACGGTAGCTTGCAACCAGTTTCAGGGGATCATTGCTCTCTTCTGGCCCCTGCAAGCCCCACGCATGCTGGCATTGCACTTACATACATGCAGGCTCCGACACATAAAATAAATGTAAAAATAAATAGGTCTTTTAAAAATGCAGATGATAAAATCAGAGAGTCTCCATTGACTGCTTCATAAAGGGCCTCCTTTCTGCTGGACTTCTAACAACGGCAGAGATGCCAGAGACAGTACCAAAGGGAGAAGCCCATTTCCCGCCTTGGCTTGCATGTACCTACACCATGTTTCGCAAAGAAAGTTGCTGATTCGGGTTCAGGGTTTAAGTGTAGGCCAAAGTAAAAATGATAGTATTTTATTTTATTAATTTTACATATATGATTTCCCATCATGAGTAGAAATTGATGAGATAAACCCTCTCTCTAGAACAGTCGGGATCATCATTGCCCTCTACCATACCACAGTATTAGAGTGTGTCTTCTCAAGGGCAGGGGACATTGCTCACGTACTTGGAATTTCCAGGTTCTGCACAGCACCGGGGGTAGAGTGAGGGCATAAAAAATGTTTACTGAACGAAAGAAAGAAAGAAAGAAAGAAAGAAAGAAAGAAAGAAAGAAAGACAGACAGACAGACAGACAGAAAGAAAGAAAGAAAGAAAGAAAGAAAGAAAGAAAGAAAGAAAGAAAGAAAGAAAGAAAGAAAATAAATACAGGTCTGGTTTTGGAATCTTCTGAGTGGCTGGCTGAGAACCAGCAAGTCTTTTTTTTTAATTTATTTATTTATTAAAGATTTCTGTCTCTTCCCCGCCACCGCCTCCCATTCCCCTCCCCCTGCCCCAATCAAGTCCCCCCCCCTTCCTCGTCAGCCCAAAGAGCAATCAGAGTTCCCTGCCCTAAAGCTACAGAAAAACCCTGTCTTGAAAAACAAAAACAAAAGAAAACAAACAAACAAACAAAAAAGACTTGCCAGGACTAGCTCTTGTAGACCAGGCTGGCCTCAAACTCACAGAGATCCTCCTGCCTCTGCCTCCTGAGTGCTGGGATTAAAGGCGTGTGCCACCATCGCCCAGCCCAGCAAGTCACTTTTAGCTTCTGCAGCCACACATTATACCCTGAGTCAGTCATTAAGTAGTATTGATTGCACTGTTTCTTAAATACCCCTTAAATCATCCTGGCCATTCAGAACATAGCTTCTCCAGCCCTTTAAGGTAGAATTAAGCCTCTGATGTTTCCTTACAGCCCAAGCACATTCTTGCTTTATAGCACTTGCCTCATGGTTTTACAGGTACCCATTTGTCTGTCTCACCTCAAAAGAGTGTAAAACTCGGCCCTGCAAAATTGGGATCTTAGTTGTTGGGTTTTTTTTTTCTTTTTTGCAGCAAAAGAAAAAAAAACAGCCTATATTTTAAAGTTGATAAGTTGTGGTAAAGATACAAATTTTAAAGGACTGTCCCCACCAAGCATTCATATACTACAAGAAAATTAATATGTGCCAGTGTCTTAGTTAGCCTGCCTGTGAATCTGTTCCAATGAATGCAGACAAATTCACACATTGATACTCTCTTTTCTTCCTTCCTTTTTCATTACACCTTGGCTATGAAATGCCCTCCACAGGCACATGTACTGAAGGTCCCCAACTGATGGCACTATTTCGGGATGTGGTCAAGCTTTTTGGAGATGAGGCCTCCCTGGAGGAAGTTGGTCTCCAGGGGAACACCTCTGATGGTTTTACTTGTTGCTGGTACTTGTCCTCTCTGTCCTTCTGTTTGCCCTGAGGTGATCTGCTATCTTGCATTCTCTCCGGCCACCGTGGTTCTCTGTCCAATGATCATGGACAGAACCTTCTGAAACAAGGAAACAAAGTGAATCTTGCAGCCTTGAAGTTATTCTCTAAAAGACTCTGGTCACACTTGTGCAAAAGCAACGAATGCACCCCCTTTAAAGCTGATCTATTCTGGTTTTTTTATTTTTCAAGACACTGTCTCTCTGTAGCTTTGGAGCCTATCCTGGAACTCACTATGTAGACCAGGCTAGCCTCGAACTCACAGACATCTGCCTGCCCCTGCTTCCCTAGTGCTGGGATTAAAGGTGTGCACCATCACTGCCCAGCAGAATCTGATCTATTTTGAAGCTATATCTATGCATATAGACCAGCCCTAATCCTTTCTACTGCATGCATGTGACATTATTAATGACTTAATGAATTTGGGGCTGGAAAGAAGGGTCATTTGGTACAGTGCTGGCTGTAGAAGCATGAAGACCTAGTTCAACCTCAGGACTCAAGTGAAAAGAAAAAAAGCGAGGTGTGGCATTGTGTCAGTTCATACATGCAATGCCAGTGCCAGGGAGACAGAGACAGGGTCTTGTTGGCCAGCTGGGTGAATTAAAGCTATTTTTTAAAAAAAAGGTGAGGAGTAATCCACGAATAACCCAGTATCAACCTGCCACACACAAACATACATACATACATACATACATACATACATACATACATACATACATATATACATACACACAAATGTATACAGGTATACATACACAAAAAATTGACTTTTAACATTTTTGGATTTATTTGATTTTATGTGTATGGGTGTTTTGCCTGTATGCATATATGGATACCACATGCCTGCCTGGTGCCCTCAGAGGTCAGAAGAAAGCATGAGACCCCCTGGAACTGGAGTTGTGGGTGTTTGTGAATCACAGTATTCACAGAATGGGTATCGGGAAACAAGCCCAGGTTTTTTGCAAGAACAAGTGCTCTTAGCCACTGAGCCATCTCTCCAAGTCACAAAATGTATTTTTTGAGAGGACATTGCTGTGATGCCCAGCCTAGTCCTGAACTTGTGGGCTCAAATGAGTCTCTTTCCTTAGCCTCTTAAGCGGCTAGACCTAGGGACATAGAAAATTGTCCTGGATTTTAGATTCATATAATTTCCCTATGTTTATCTGAATATTCTTCATTAAATATGGTCATAATAATGTTACAAAGTGTTTTCATTTCTTTCTCACTTCCCTTCCTCTCCTTCACCATACAATATTCTAGTCACTCATATCATTATTTTCAGCATCAACCTTTGACATTTTAGATGCCTTCCTGGGTTTATAAATACTGTCTTTAACATTGCTCCGTGGCATAATACCTACTGTGTATCTGCACTGTTTCCTGCAACCTCCTCTTTTCCCCAATGCTATTTCTATTATTCCTTCATGTTGCAACTTTGATTGGCATTTGAATTAATCTAAGCCTTACAGTTAAATGGTTTCAGCAATGGCCCATTTATTGTATTTTCTCCATTCATATCTTGGTTTGTTGACATCTGCCTCTAGAATAATTTCTTTTTAAAGGGATGATGAAATCCATATTCCTTAAAGATTTTATGTCAAGAAGTCTGTATGTTTACTATATGTATAGATGATTGTTCGGCTTTCCGTAAGCTTGTTTTTACTTCCCTTTATTGCTTAGGGTCATTTTATGCATTGCTGCCGGCATGTCATACTGCTAGAAGAAGTCTGAAACTGCTCTGATAGGTTTTACCTAAAAGACAAATGAATTTTTTAAATCAATGTTTTCACAGGATTACCTGTGAGGTAACCTCTATAGAAATATTTAACAGCAAGGGTAATTTTGTTTGTTTTAAAAGATTTTATTTTTATTTTCTCTTTAATTGCGTATTTATATTTATTTGAGTGTTTGTATCTATGAATATAGTACTGTAGGATCCAGGAGAAGTCAAATCTTCTAGAGCTGGAGTTACAGGTGGTTGTAAGCCACCTCACCTGGCTGCTGGGAACCAAACTCTGGTGCTTTCTAAGAACAGTACATACTTTTAACAACTGAGCCATCTCTCCAGTCTCTGTCTGGCATTTTTTGTCAGAATCCCATTCTGTATTCCAGACTGGCTTTAAACTGATGGAAATTTACCTGCCTCAGATTCTAAAGTGCTGGGATTATGGTCATAATCCTCTATGCCTTGCTTCCAGGGTTTCTATTTTAAATTTCATATTTACAGTAGATCTAACAGTATTTCCTATCAGCCAGTATGCCTAGGAAATGTTTAACAGATATTTCCTGAAGGGATTCTGGCCAGCTCAAGCATGGTGAGCATGACCCTGGGCAGGCCTTGCCCTTCTCTCCCATACTCTCTGCCATGCTAAAAACAGTTAGATCACGTTCCTGTAGCTAGCCACCAAGGTCTATTCCCTTCCTGAGGCCACTTCTTCCTTCTGAGGCTGACTACCAAGGTCCAGCCATCCAAGTATTGAAATCCAGCAATTAAAAGCCTCCTTTGGGGTCTGGAGAGATGGTTCAGTGGTTAAGAACATGTATTGTTCTTGCGGAGGACCAGAGTTCAGTTTCCAGCAGGAAGTTTATAACTGCTTATAACTCTGCCTACAGAGAATGTCCCTAACCTCAAGCACATGTGTGCAACACACACATAAACAAACAAACGAACAAAAAGCACGCAGATATAAGGCCCCTTTGCCTCAACTAGTTAACCTGTCCAATTAAATTTAAACACCTCATCTTAACACAGGGTTTCTTCCTCTACCCTCATAAACTGCCATTTTCTTATGTGCTGATGTGGTATTCCCTTCTGTATGCTATGAATATGTTTTATTACCATTGGTTAATAAAGAAGCTGCCTATGGCAGGGCAGAATATAGCCAGGAGAAAAAAACTAACCTGAATGCAAGGAGAAAGAAGGTAGAGTCCCTGTAGCTGCCCAACAAGTAAAATGTAAAGTAATAAACCATGGGCCTCATGGTAAAATATGAAATAATAGAAATGGGTTCATTTAAGATGTAAGAGCTAGCTAGGAATATACCTAAGCCATTGGCCAAACAGTGTTGTAATTAATATAGTTTCTGTGTAATTATTCTGGTCTGGCTGGAAAACATAATGGTGCCCAGTGTTTAATAATGTACATCCACATAAAACCTAAAGCAGCTTTTTTAAAAAGGGGGCTTCTAGACACACAAAATCGGGAGCCATTTGAGCTTCTTGGTAGCTGCACTTTTTCAGATAGGCTTTGTTTGCTGGCCACAAGCAGAGATGTGCCTTCTTTAAGAGACAGCATCCTGGTTCATACTTGTGGCACAAGTGGCTCTGAATCTTTCAAGAGATCCTGCTACAGAGCAATTAAATGGGGTTTGTGGGCAGTATACTTTAGCAATATCTTAATTTTAAAATGGAATTCAGAAAATGTATATCATTGGAGAAGAGGTTATTGTGATGATTGTTCTGTCTCTTTAAGAGACAAGTCTTACCCACTCCCTCCCCCATCTGCTGAGACAGGCTGATCTTCAGCTTCCAGCCTGAATTCTCTCTCTTTTCTGGCTCTCTCTCGGAGAGGCAGCTTCTGTCTCTCCCTTCTCTCTCCTCTCTCTCTTCTCTCCTTCCCTCTCCTCTTCTCCCCTCCCTTCCATAACCACCAAGTAAATATCCAACCTCACTCTGCATGGTGTGCCTATCCGTCTGTCTCTTGCTTGCCACCACATGGCTCACCACCAGGACCAGCCACCTTCGGAGACCTTCTGTGTGATCTCATGCGCAGTCCCTGCTCTTGGGACCGACTGCCTTCTGCCCACCACCACATGACTTGCTGCCTGCCACCACTAGGGAGAACTGCAGCATTTCTGCCACTGCAGCGACTCAGGGATTTCTAAAAATCCATTACAGTTATGGTTTTGTTTCCACATGAAATGAAAGGCTGTGGTTTTCTTCAAAATTAGTAGAGACCAGATTTAATTGGAGAAGATCCCCTGAAAATCTTGGCTACAGACATAAAAAAATAAACCTAAGAAAACTATAAGACAAGTGATATATATATAAATATTATATATATGTATATATATATATATCCCTCTGATTGGGAACAGCTCTAAGACTATATAAAACTTGAGACATGATAAATCTTGTCAGTTACAGAATCTTCATGACTTCATGCCATCTTTTCATACAGCATGGATAAAGGTTTGATCATATAGTGCAAACAAACTTATAAAGTTGGGGGATAACTTTTACCTGCTCAGACTTAAAATAAAAAAAATCATCTTTGGTTGGCTTGTGTACAGTACACAGTTCATATTTGTGCTAATGCAGGCATGCATTGTTACCTTTGAAAACTTGTGTGCTTTCAGCACAAGGGAACCAGACACTAATGAAAATGGGTGGCCCAGGTGATCCAGTCTTTCAGACTGCTTCTGTGGCAGTTTCTTCAGAGTTCTACATTGAGAACAACTTCAGGATTGCTAGCTGAGATGGTACAGCCTCACAGACTATTCTATCCAGAACTTCAGATAAGTCTCATACTTTCCCATTATACAGAGCCTGGAAACAAATATTACAGCTAGTTTTTTTAGGACTTGACCATTATCTCAATTTTCTCAGGGTTCCCTGAACATGCCATTGCCCCAGACAATAAGAAACAGTCTAGAGGAACACAATGCCCATATTCTCAAGAGATTGGGCAGGTGGTTTTTGGTCATTTGGTGGGTTATGGGTGTTAGTTATCATTTAGTAGAAATATAAAAATGTAGGATATAAGACAACTATTCATCTCAAATATTTTACAATGATATAGATCTTTGTATTTTGATACAAAATTAAGATTATTTTTTACCATATATTTGTTGCTATTCTTTTTTTAAGGTATTGTACCTATGCAGATTATTTTAAATTGCAATGTATAATTAAAAAATAGAGGTTAGTATTTAGTTATTTATAATAATCAAACTTGTAGTTATGTTAGGTATATTTTCAATGTTAAACAGAGATATATTTTATATAGGTGATTTTCAAACCCTTCAGAGACCTAAGAATATCACATTTAAGATGGTTGATAACCTAAGGCTTTTTATGACACTGAGACATATCTGCTCCTGGAAGCACAATTATACTTCATAAAAGAAAAATGAGCATTGAGGAACCTCCATGTGGAATTTGCTTTCATTTTGACAAACCTAGACTGTATACTGTAGCAGGACACAAAGGAAAAGGACTGCCGAATTTTGCCAAAAAAAGGCAGGATAGTCCTTCAAAATTTCTGCTTCACAGAAAAGTCTGTCCGATATTCTAGGCCCACAGTCCAAAGGTGGATGCCCCAACATTGCAGAGGAATCTTGAGTGACCTTCCAGGCAGTCAGTTGCTTTTGTCATTTCTATAGTTTTGAAAGTTGCTTGCTCTGCACTTCCTGTTTATTCAGGCAATATTATATCCTTCTTGTGTTTCTGATGAAGTTGAAGGCAAGAGAGTTATAGCTATTGTCTTCCTTATTAACAAATTCAGAAAAGAAACTTACAAAAGAGATATAAGATGTATAAGATTGAGAGACATAAAAGCTTAGTTGTGTATCTTAGAAAGTATTTTGAGGTCTAAAAAGATAATTTTGGGTTGGTAATACAAGTTAGGGTAGAAAGTAAATTAGGTACACAACTTTGAACTCTCAAAGATAGGATAGATAATGGCATATTTTTCTCTGATTTTGTCAAATTCAAATGAACTGCATATTGTAAATGTAATTCTTACTTGATAATTGTTTTTATTGTATATAGCCTTACTATGTTAAAGCTAAAACCTTTCTATTATTTAGACAAAATGGGGAAATGTTGAGAATCTTATTTAACAATGCAAAGGTGTATTGCATTTGTTTGACTATGTAAAAATATGTTACTGTTTTACCTTGCCTGGCTAAGGCACATAATTAGTATAACAAAATGTTGAACAGTCAGTAGCAAGGCAGAAGGTATAGGCGGAACTTCTAGGGCAGTGGGAGTAAGTAGAAGGAGGAATTTAGGCTCAAGGAAGAAAGAAAAGGAGATGCCAGGGAGACCTGAGGGGCTAGCCAGCCAGACTCAGAGGAAGCAGGAAAGTAGGACATTGAGAATAAAAGAAAAACAAAAATCCCCGAGGCAAAACATAGATGAATGGAAACAAGTTAAATTAAGTTAAAAGAGCAAGTGGAACAAGCCTAAGCTAAGGCCATGCATTCATAATTAATGATAAGTCTTCATGTCTTTATTTGGTAGCTGGTTGGCAACCCAAAGTAAATGCCAACTACACCATGTGCCTATAAATCCAGCACTGGGAATTGGAGATCCCAGCCACTCTCTGACCAGTCAGTCTAATAAGCTGGTGAAATTCAGGTTCAGTGAGAAGCTGTGTGTGAAAAAATAAGATGAGAGAAAGAAAGACACTGGGAGTCGGGAGTCAACCTCTGGACACACCCACACCGAGAGAGAGAGAGAGAGAGAGAGAGAGAGAGAGAGAGAGAGAGAGAGAGAGAGAGAGAGAGCGAGCAGAAATAAAGTGATTGCAACTGGGACTGACCCTGCGACACCTTGAAGAGAGAGATATGTTCATCATTTTTGAAGCAAGAAGCAACAGTGGTTCTGGTCATTACCATGCAGACCACTGAAGATCTCAAGGCAAACTGTTTCTTTGCTGCTGCTAATAGTGTGCAGAAATGGTTTTCTTTTTTTTTTTAACTTCTCTTTAGTCCCATTCAGAACATAGTAGCCTCTGTGGTGTTTCTTTATGGTGGTTGTAGGGGCCAGCCCGCAGCCCAGCAATAGAGGACTTCCCGGCTGTCTGAAAGGTACTGGCTTCCAACCAGGCACTGCAGAAGCTCAGCTGTTTTCTTGTCCTGAGGCGTCCCAGGCAGATGTGGAACTATACGGATGCTATCAGGACGGCTAGTATCTGGGACCCCTGCTCCTCACTATCTTCTAACGCTGCCCTGGTGCTTTCCAAGGAAACACGATGTTAGGTAAATCAGGTTTCTGGTTTTGACCACGTTTTTTCTTCTACCGACTTTAATGTCATTTTCATGAGGGCGCAGCAGTACTTTCTCAGTGATCCAGGCCCAGCTGATTATGGGCATTATGGCTGGTTGACTCAGCCTCCCGGCTAAATTTAGAAAACTAAATAGAAGCAGAAAGGAGGTAAGTGAAATTAGATGCAGGAGCAGATGAGGCCTCACTACTTCAACAGTGCTTTCCAGGTGCGGGCCTGGTAATCTAGGTGAGAACCCGCGTGTGGTTTCTTTCGACTTCAGTTTCCTCATAGACTGGTTAAGAAAAATTCGATTCTTTATTAGATACTGGTGCTTTTTTAGATGCTCAAAACAATGCTGAGCTCCACAGGAGCTGTAGGGAAGAGACCTCAACAAGATATTATCTTCAAGAGAAACTTTTAAAATATACATACATACATATATATATATATGTATATATATATTTCCCCCCTGGGTTTTTCTTCTTGTAATTCTAATGCAGAAGTGACTCTTCCACTCACACAAGTAAGCACCGAGATGAGGTTTGTAGGCCACAGGAAGGGCATTAACCTAGAATCCTTGAATACTTGGGTTAGGATTCCACCTTTACACTGACCCCCTGGCAGCCACAGCTTTCAAGCTAACACCTACCAGGGGCCCTGCAACCATACCTTATGTCTAGTGTCGTGAGTAAGCTCTGCCTCCTTCTGGTCCCTGTCTCCCGCCCCCCTTTCCCTTTTAAGTAAGTTCTGCCCCCTTGCTCTGAAGGGACAAGTGGGACTTTTTCTGCTTCTTCTCTTTTCTCTCTCTTTTTCTCTTTCTCTCTCTTATCCTCCCCTCTCTCCCTTCCTTTTCCTATTCACTACCTTCCCCCAGTACAACTCCTAACAGAAGTTCTGCCTGCCTGTTCGTCCTTTTTTCCCCATGTTCCTTTTGGTCAACCGCACTTCCTTCCCTTTACCCCAGTCCTTTCCTAATACATTCTTGCGTGGTTTTGTTGAGATCTGTGGTTCATTCCTCAACACCATTGCTCCTGCCCACCAACAACACCTTGGCCACACCTTCCCATTCCTTTTAATAGTCTTTCAGGGGACTGCTCCCCACTTCACAGACTTCAAATCTTTCTTTTGTCTTTTATATAACAAGGGTCTACTGGGCAGGAAGTTCACTTGAGATCTTTCTATCCAAGTGACCTGAATCTCAAGATACTCACATATCAATGTGAAGAGACCAATCACTGTCTTAGCTGGTAGTTTGAGGATTAAGTGAGGGGAATATTATATTAGTCAGGGGGCTCCGGGAAAACATGACAGGAGACAGAGGGCTAAATTACAAGGAATTCTCTCATGTGATTATGGAGGTGAGGAGCCCCAGGATCTGCAGTCAGCAACTGGAGATGCAGAAAAACAAAAGTAACTTTTCAGTCCAAATGAGACACTGCACACAAGAAGAGTGGCAGGCAAAAATTCCAGTCTCAAAGTTGGTCTTCTAGAGACCCACCAAGAGTCAATGTTCTTGTTAAAGTTCATCAGTCCCAATGATAATTTCACCCAGAAACACCCACAATAATGAATGTTTGACTGACTGACTGACTGGACATCAATGGCCACATCAAACTGACATATAAAGTTAACAGTTACATCTTTGCTTCAGCCCCAGATGTCCTAATGAATGCTTTTCCGATCACCTCCAGTTCTCATTAATTTTATTCTTTTTTGGACTTCTGTGGTGTTTTAGTGGTGGCACCATAACAAAGTGAGTTTTTATGACCCTATGGCATCAAAACATGTTTTATTGATGGTTTAGGATCACTTTATTTTCCCATAGGGTCATAAGAAGTCCAAAAGCAAGGAAACCACAGTCATCTCCAATTGCTGAATTAGTCAAGACAGCCATGGCTTTTTCTGCCTGCTTGTTAGAGAAAGGAGGTGACTGCTTGTCTCATCCCATAACCATGAAAGGAAGATGCTCTGAGCAAAACCGTTCCTGGAGACAAGGGCTTGTTTGGCAGAGAAAGACTGGTGTCTCATTAGGCATCTAGTTTGGAGACAACTGGGTGCCATAACTTGTCAGTCTAATTTGTGCCGCTGCAATGAACTGGTGGCCAAGGAGGACATTTTTGGGAAAGATTGAGAAGTAGCCCCAGTGTTAGGGAACATTAATGAATGTTCAGTGTTATCTGATTCTTATATGGAGATAGATACTGTTGACAAGAACTTGGGGTGGAGGGTGAACAAATAGGCAACCACTCAGGGAAGGGTGTAATGGCACCCTAGCCAGGTCAGGAGATGGTGTCAGCCTTCTCCATCGCCTGCTCTGTGAGACCTTGGAGTATCCCGGCCAGTGGGATACAAATGGGGGTCCCTGATAAACCTGGAGGAGAGGAATGGAAGGGCAAGAGACACGAGAAATGACAGCATGACGGGATTTCTGATCAAGCCATGCTTTATTACTTCTCAGAAGCTGTTATATAGCAAACTGGGCAAGGGAGAAGGGAGAGTGTCAGGTCTGCTGGAATTCAGGTCTAGAGATGCGCCTAGCTGATATGGGATTACTGAGGGTCTATGATTATTGACTAACAAAGGAAATGATAATTGTTTCTAAAAGCTTGGGGCCTGCAGGTCTCATGAGGAGATAAGATACCAGGTTGATTTCCTAGGCCTGGAATTTACCCTGCAGAGGGGATAGAGGTGAATATTTTACTTAACTTGTGAGCTTAAGATGGCTGTAAACAAAATACAATATTTTTGGTGCATTGGAGGGCACCAAAAAAGTGATGCAGCATTCACATGGTTGAGGAAGCATAAAGGGTAGAGAAAGAAACAAACCAAATGACTTCTTCAGGCATTCAGTCGCCACCCCATAGAATGAACTAGAGACCAGAAGAGACTACAGCTTTCCAAAGCATCCTCTGGACTAGGATCTTAAAAACAACAAACCACCAACCAAATGAAGGCTGGCTGGAGGAGGACACCAGGAACATTCTCACACCAGGGGACAGTGGGACCCATCCTACTGCTGCCAGGCAGACATTTGTATTTCCATTTCATCCATTCTTCATCACCTCTGAAAGACGAAGGATTCAGAAGCAGAAGGAGACAAAGAAAACATTCCTCACAAAGACCATAGACTTCTCTTCCTTTCCAGAAGAAACAACCAAAAAGCTTTTCTGTTGCCTTGACAAACACCTGATGAAAAGCCACCTGCAAGGAGGAATTATTCATTTTGGCTCATAGTTTAGAGATTTTACTTTGTAGTCTTTGGCTCTGTATCTACGGAAAGACACAGCACTATGATTCTGGGAGCATGAATCAGATGCTACATGCTTTATGACAGTCAGAAAATACAAGGGGCCAGACTGGGGACAAGATACAAGCCCAAGGACACACCTCCATTGACTCTCTCCCTTTAGCTAGACCTATCTATTGAGCCTTCCAGAGCCTACCAAACTAGTACCGCCAGTGAATCTCACTGTCAACACAGGAACCCGAGTAGACATCTCATATTTAAGCCATAGCAGTCTTTCCTCCAAGTCTCTAAGGCAGGAAGCAAGACCTGTTCTAAGCTAGGTTTAAATTAGAACATACTGGAGCTGCAAACTGGATAGCTCTGAACTCTTTTAAATAACTGCAGCGGTCGGATCAATAAATCACCAGTAATTGATATTTAAACAAATTTAATAACAAAACAGACTCACAAAACCAAGGTTCCAGCGGGGTAGCCAGCGGAAACAGGAGAGCAAGCGGAAGGGGTCGCGCAGCCTCTGCCCGCGCACTATATCAGTAAACATACGCCTGAGGGCAGCCCGCCCCCAAGGGGAGGGCTTATCCCTACAAATAACGATTTTAGAGATACTACTAGTAATACACATATCAAATTCTCTCTTTACTGTGCTAGGAAGCAAAGGAAGAACCCTGGATCTTGTAGCTGCGCAGAGCTGTGTGTTCATTTGGGTCAGTGAACCCGGAACAAAAGTTAAAAGTTTCATTTTTGAGCTAAGAAAGTAAAATCTTTGGAGACTCTTCAGTATTTATCCCCCCTGTTGTGGCCCTGTAAAAGATGTATATTAGATTCAACAGTGTCATAAAACTCAAGCAGATGGGGCTCTGAGTCATCTCTTGGAAGACGGATGCCTTGGAATTCATTTTGGCCCATGTCAGGTTTTCCATGAGTAAGAAACCTCATCATTGAAATTCCTGATTATTTTATAACCAAAAGGATAATCTAACTGATTTTGGCTAATGTAGAAATATATCTTGGAAGAGGGAGGTCACCTCAAATCCTAAACTGTTTTGCAGAAGTTTATTAGTCATAGGATGGATGAGCACATTCAAGTCCAGAAAGATAATAGTCTATACACAAAAGAGAAGCATGCCTGTTAAAACTGTTGTCTGAGAAAATCCAGTATTTGCATAAAATGCCTGCTATTGCTGTAAAGAAAAACCACAGGCTTGGGCAATGCAAATTTGATATTTTAAAGTTGTAGTGGGTAAGAGTCTGATTTGTGTTTTATCTCCCTAAAATTAAGCTACCTGCAGCCTGCTTTTCCTTCAGCAAACTCCAGATATCTGGAGAGAATGCATTTTCTTGCTCACAGTTGAGTTGTAGGCAAAGCCTAGCTCCCAGCAGTTGTAGAACTAAAGTACCCATCTCTTTGCTGGTTGTTATCTGAGAACTGTCCTCAGCTTCAGAGGCCACCACTATTCAAAAGTGTATAGATGGAGAGAGACAGGAAAAGAAGAGACAGGTAACTTCCTTGCTGCTTCTAAATGTGCCCAAGCATCCAGGAACCTTCCCACATTCAGCTAAATGAAAGTTCTCCAAACCATGCTCTCTTGAGATTTGTGGTCACTTCATTGTATAGGCATGAATGAAGGACACACAATCAAGTCAGAGTGTGGTCAGAGAGAAATGGGTTCTCTATTGCTAAGTGCTGAGTAGGTAAACCAACAAGGTCTGTGCACTCAGCTGCTTCTAGACCTTTGAATGACACCCTTCTCTAGCATAAAAGACTAGGATAAAGAGGTTCTTTTGACCACTACAAGACAAAGTAGGGTGGAGAATTTCTTTTAGCCCTATTCCAAGACAGAAAAATGGGAAGATTTGGTGTGCGAGAATGATCTGTATTTTGTTAATTATATTTTAAATAAATGCTGCTTGGCCAGTAGCCACGTAGGAAGTATAGGCGGGACAACCAGACAGGAAGTAGAGGCAGGTCAATGAGAACAGGAGAATTCTGGGAAGGAGGAAGCCCATTCTTCTGCAGTTCTGGCCCTGCCACAGAAGAAGCAAGATGTGACTGCCTCACTGAAAAAGGTTCTGAGCCACATGGCTAACACAGATAAGAATAATGGCTAATAATGGGCTATATAAGGTATAAGAGTTAATAAGAAGCCTGGGCTAATGGGCCAATCAGTTTATAGTTAATGTAGGCCTCTGCATGATTTCTTTGGGACTTAACTATTGTGGGAACCAGGCAGAACAGAAACCTCAGTCAATAAACCATCACTTTCACTCCCTTTCCTGCTTTTAAATAACCCAGTGCGTCCAATTTATATTGCCTATGCATTAATATTCAGGGGAGGGGGCGTTCCCTGGAGCATAGTTGATTTCCAAGGGCCACACCATTAAAGTAGAAGTTCCTCAGCTAGAGTTGTGGGTCTCATGAGCCCCTTCCCCCGTCATGTTAGAATGCTGATTGGCTTGATCTTGCTCAGGCCTTATGCAGGTAACCAGAGCTGCTGAGGGTCTTGAGTGTGATGGTACTGACATGTCCAGGAATCAAGGTTTCACACCCAGAGCCCATTAACCTCCCTCCGGAGCTCAAAGTCTTTACACCTCCTGTTCCATGATGGTCACTAAACTTTAGAGGAAGAGACTATTATTTAGAAGTCCCATTTGTGGCCACCGCATTCTTGAGTCATCACTTGAACACATGCAGCCCCAGAGAGCTATTAGTCACTCCATAAACTTGGTGAAGCATACGCCTTTGATACACTTAGCCACTGAGGTGTTAATGCTTGGTACTTTAGACTAACTTAACTTATCCTGACTAACCGGGAAGTAGTTAATAAGCTTTAGAATCTATCTAGGATGACAGTAATAATAGGAGGAGCAAATGGGTTCAGAAATATAGAAATTGAGACTGGAAAAATGAAAATAATTTATTATTTATACTTCTACTTGAAAGGATCTAAAGACATGTGTTATTTATGTATGTACTTACATGATCTTATTCTAATTCTTAGAATTACTTTAGAGTAATTACTTTAGAGCCGTAACTTAAGTCCATGTCAAAGCCAAAAGCACAGCAGCCATTTCTGTTTTCCTTCTTCCTCACATAAGTAACTTCCTCCATTGTTAACTTGCCTCAGCAGAGTTATGCACTTGACCCAATGAACCTACACACCACATGATCACAAAACATCAAGGGTCACTCTTGGTGTTGTATGTTCAAGGAGTTTAGAAAACGGTATGAACTACAACAGTATAGTGCTATAACATATTTTAACTGCCTGTGAAATTCTTTACGCTCCTGTTGTGAAATATTACTTTAACTAGATAAGAATGCCTTACATTTGTTTATGCTGCATTGGCTTAATTATGTCAAGGTGTGCTACATTTGTTTATGCTGCATTTAATTATGTAAAGATGTGTTACATTTGTTTACGTTGCGTTTGTTTAATTATGTAAAGGTGTATTACATTTGTTTATGCTGCGTTTGTTTAACATGTAAAGATGTGTTGCTTTACTTGCCTAAGGCAACTCATTGGCTTAATAAAAAGCTGAAAGGCCAATAGCTAGACAGTAGAGGGATAGGTGAGGCTGGTGGGAAGAGAGAATAAGTGGGAGGAGGAATGAGAGAGAGAGAGAGAGAGAGAGAGAGAGAGAGAGAGAGAGACAGAGACAGAGAGAGAGAGAGNGACAGAGACAGAGACAGAGAAAGAGAGGGGGAAAAGAGAGAGACAGAGGGAGATAGAGAGAGAGACAGAGAAAGAGAGGGGGGAGAGAGAGAAGAAAGAGGAGAGAAAGAGAGAGAGGAGAGAGAGAAGAGAGAGAGACAGAGACAGAGAGAGAGACACAGAGACAGAGAAAGAGAAGGGGAAAAGAGAGAGACAGAGAGAGATAGAGAGAGAGACAGAGAAAGAGAGGGGGGAGAGAGAGGAGAGAAAGAGAGAGAGGAGAGAGAGGAGAGAGAGGAGAGAGAGAGAGAGAGAGAGAGAGAGAGAGAGAGAGAGAGAGAGAAGAGAGAAGAGAGAAGAGAGAAGAGAGAACAAAGGAGGAAGAGGGGGGGATGCCCAGGGCCAGGCAGCTACCAGAGAAACAGGCATGGACTAGGGCATACAGAATGAAAGAAAGGTAAAAAGTCCTGAAACAAAACACAGATGAAGAGAAGCAGGTTAAATAAGTTATAAGAGCTAAGGGGACAAGCATAAGATAAGACCAGGCATTCATAACTAATAAGTCTCTATGTCATGAATTGACAGCTGATTAGTGGCCAAAATAAACTCTGCTACAAGCCCCACCTACATCGCTTGTTCCATTCTGACTTTTGGGTACCAACCTCTGACTTTTGTACTCCATCATGCTCCATTTCCCAGGCAGCTGGATACATGCATGTTATAGTAATTTAAGATTGACATTTTTGCTTAAGCTTTCTTCATATCCTTCAATGCCTCGAATAACCTGGACTAATTCTCCATTATTTTGGCATGCCACAGGCTTATCTATTCATGTACCAAAGGGCATCTGGGTTACTTCTAAGGTTTGCTGATTATAAATAGAGCTGCTACAAGCATCAATATGCAGACTTTCGTGTAGACAGTTTTTAGACACCAAGAAGCCAAGGAATACTATTTGGGCTCATGTCTTAAGAGAATGCTACTTTTATAGAAAACTGCCAAACTTCCAAAATGCCTAAACTGGACTCCTTTCTTGCAGTGAATGAGGGGTTCTGCTACTCTATGTCTATATTTTTTAAAAGACACAGAGGAATAACTTAATAAAAAGAATATTGGGACCTGCTATCCAATGTTTAAAGAATACAACAACATAAGAAATACAAGGAAATAAGGATATGCAAATAGAAAAATTTGGACCATGGGAACTCTAAAATATAGATTCCTTGTGCATACTTTGGTGAGGTAATGACAAATACAAGCTGCTTAGACATTAAATTTCCTGTCTTCCCTTCCCTCTCTCACAACATTCGTACGCTGATGTAACCCAGTATCACTTCATGCCGAGATGTTTGAGAAGCTAAGTGATGAAGGTTGATGTTTCCGTTTCTCATTGCCTTTTCCTCTCTACGTAATTACCACCGGAGTCACTAATTAGCCGTGAAGTCTCAGGGTGAAGTTCGCCCTTATCATCACCACAGAAGCCAAGTCTGCAGGTGCTGCTCACGTCGTCCAGGGACGTCTTCCTGGAGCGGTATATGGAAGGCTGTCGCTGTCAAATCGAATTTATCCCAGGTTCACTCAGACTTTAAACCCATACATTTCTTTGTCCCTACCTTTGTCTGCCAAGGAGTTCAGCATCTAAATGAGCTGCAAAAAAACCTGTAGAATGGTTTGTCTCCATTCATTATGTGGTAAGATCAACCATCTCTGCTGATTTTTTAAGTCCTTTTACTCATGGTTTAGTTTTGAGTTGTATCCATTCAAGCTTTTTCAGAAGTTTTTAGGGCTCAGTAGAGCATATGCGTAGTATACTCAAATCTTAGCTTCTAAGTATCCCAAAGAGTGAAATAAAATAAAATAAAACTTTATTTCCTAGGATCCCCAATAAAAAAACTTAATTAATCCTAAACATATGAGCAGCCACCCTTGTAATTCCCCAAAGAGAACCTTTTTCAAAGGTTATGCCTTTGAATCTCTCTCTTTCTCTCTCTCTCTCTCTCTCTCTCTCTCTCTCTCTCTCTCTCTCTCTCTCTCTCTCTCTCTCTCTCTNCTCTCTCTCTCTCTCTCTCTTTCAGTGTGTGTGTGTGTGTGTGTGTGTGTGTGTGTCTGTGTCTGTGTCTGTGTCTGTGTCTGTGTGTCTGTGTATGCGCACACACATGTCCTCTTTCTACCTCTGTCAGAGCAGAAGGTTTATGGGCTTGTGCCACAATGCCAACCTTTGGGGCTGACTTCAATTGAACAAGCATTTCTACCAGTTTGAAGCCTCTGAATTTCTGTAATCCAGGAGATCTCTGAATGTGGAGAAATACAGTCTCAAAATAGGAGATGACAGCAACTGATAGGAGCAAGAGCAGAGACCCACAGCCAAACATTAGACAGAGCTCCAGGAATCCTGAAGAAGAGGGGAAAGAAGGACTGTAGGAGCCAGAGGACATGACCCACAGAACAATTATCCAGAGCTCATAACGGCGTGGCGATCACGGAGCCTGCATGGGACTGACTTAGGCCCTCTGCATATATGATTGTGTAGTCTGGTGTTCTTGTGGGACTTCTAACAGTGGGAGCAGGGAATGTCTCTGACTCTTGCCTGCCCTTTTGGGACCTTGTAACCTATGCCATGTTTGGTTGATAACCGTGGGAGACCTGCTCTTTGCTGGAATGAAGCAGAGGAGAGTGGGAGGAGTAGATCTAGGGGATAGGGGGAGAAGAGGGGAGAGACAGGGAGGAGAGGATGGGAGTGGTGGGGTGGGGAAACTGCAGTCAGAATTTAGTATATGATAGGAAGAATAAATAAATAAATGTAAAACAAAACAAAACAAAAAAAAAAAAAAAACAGGATATTCGACCCTAAACACACACGGACAAAAACAACAGACAATGAACTCAGGAAGTTGCATTTACAAATTCATATGTATAGATGTAACAAAAATAAAGAATAAGAGGCAACGAATTTGAGGAGGGTTGGTATGGCAGGAGGTGGAGGAAGGAGAGGAGACAAATGATGTAAGTATATTACTCACATATAAAATTCTGAAAAATAAATATTAGAAAGCAAGAGAAGCAACCCTTTACACAGAGATGGGAATAGACAATCTAACTGAATAAATAAATGGAAAATACCTTTCCATTTTCTCACCTTTGGTATGGGGAATCAAATTAATAGTTATACATATGTCAGGAAAGTATTTATCAGTGAGCTACATTCTCAGCCCATTCTTTAGTCTTTAAATCAGCCTAAATGTCCACACTGAAAGAAACAAAAGAGAGGGGCTGAAGCAATGACTCAGCAGTTAAGAGCACTGGCTGCCCTTCCAAAGGACCCAGGTTCAATTCCCAGCACCCACATGGCAGCTCACAACTGTCTATAAGTCCAGTTCTAGCAGATCTGACTTCCTCACACAGACAAACATGCAGATGAGACACCTCCTTTACAAAGGAAAGGAGGAAGGAAGGAACAAAAGAGATACTCTCTAACCTGGTACTTGTGAGCTCTGTCACTCGCACACCCATGCCACTTCATAATAGTCTCTTCAAAACACAACTTCCAGACAGTAATTTATATTCTAGAATATTCATTTCAATAAATAATAAGTCCTGGAAAACAAGAAGCCACATCAATAAAAATGCCAAACAATAGAAACATTGTTTGTATTAGCTGTGTTAGCAATCAACCCAAATTATCAGAGAAAAATTGAGATTTCACTGTGCCTCACCTAGATTCACATTTCAGCTTAAAAACCAACCAAACAAACAACAAACAAACAAACAAATGTCTTAGGGCAAAATACTTATTCTGAGTATAAGTGGTCCCATCCCCCAAATAGGTACAATTATATCTAAGGCTTCTGGTGGTTTATATAAAAGAACTACATTACAATGTCTCTCTCCACCTCCCCTGTTCTCTGATCAGAACTGTCTTTTACTTCCTAGCACTCGATGCCCAACCGTTACTTTTAAAAGGCCAGGAATAACTGTTTAATTAGTCACACCAGCAATGGCTGCAACCACTCAGTGGCCAAATATGGATCCTCGCTGCTGTGGTAGACAGTATAGACAGCAAACTTCCATCACTTAAGAAAATTCTTTTTACTTTGTTCCTCCAGAACCATATTGTATTCACAGTAGACATGTCCTGGAAATAGCAAAACAAGTGAAATAATAAATAAATAATAAATGACAAGAATATTTTTTAAGGATGCATTTATGTATATGAGTGTTCTGTCTTCATGCACACCAGAAGAAGGAATCTGATCCCATTACAGAAGGTTGTGAGCCACCAAGTGGTTACTGGGAATTGAACTCAGCACCTCTGGAAGAGCAGGCAGTGCTCTTAACCACTGAGCCATCTCTCCAGCCCCAAATATTTCTACTATCATGAAAATGTCAGCTTTCAACACACATCTTATTTTAAGTTAATGAACAAAACATGTATTGTGACAACGTAGTCCAACTTCTCAGTATTATCCTGATGTTTAGTTAAAGGAAAATAGACTTAATTACGATAGAATGATCACAGTCATTCACGTAACTGAAACACGTCATACACATCATACACGTAACTGAAATGTTCATTTTCTTGGCTAGATTTCCTTGTGAGCCTTACATTTCATTGGACCTCGATCATCACTTGATTTTTGCCTATTTTACCTAATTCTTTGAGAAATAATTGACGAATTAAAGTACTAATGGTTTAAAATGTTATTATAAGTCCTTATTGGATGTATTATCCTGCTTGAAAAATACTATGAATTTATTTTCTCTAATTGGTATAGAACTTTTGCATCACTGCAGTGTATAATATGGAATGATGGATGGCTTGGAAGCCTCTTTCTTGTGACTGACACATTCCATGGTTTTCTTTTCTACCTGTGAAGAATCTTCTGACTCCTCCAGTCTCTAAAATATCTAGAGACAAAAAAGAATACAATAATAGCTGGATGGTGGTGGCACACACCTTTAATCCCAGCACTTGAGAGGAAGAGGCAGGCAGAGCTCTGTGAGTTTGAGGCCAGTCTGGTCTACAATGTGAGTTCCAGGGCAGCCAGGGCTACATAGAGAAGCACTGTCTCTAAAAACCAAAAAACAAACAAAAAAGAAAATATACATTAATAACTGAATTCTTGATTGATTATTCTATTTCACATATTTTATAGGTTTAGAAATCATACTTTACTAACTTTAACATAAAGTTTGCTTTATAATTTTTAATTTGCTAAAAATCTCAACACTTTGAAGTCAGACTATAGAGTCATCTCTAGAGAGTCCTAAATTGTCCTCATTCTCAATTGTTTCAAGAATGTAAGGCATGGCCAGCAGGGTATGGCACAGAAAACTGTTTCTCAGTCTACTAAGTCTGCACAATAAACTCAGCCCTAAGGTATAAACTGAGGTCTTGACTGGGGTTTACTACTGATACACACAATGGGTTTTCCTCCCATCACTTTGTGGGCTCATATCTTACTCATTCTTCCACATCCAGATCTAACTCTGGCTCTTTTGTGTATTGAGACTAGTTAGTTTTATTGGCATGGCGTTGGAATGAGTCTCTTTCTAGCCCCATTGCCTGGAATAAAGCTTCCACTGTCTGTCGTAGCTGCTCTTGCTAATCTGTAATGGAAGCACTTGTTGATGAGTTGTTCTGGGAGTTAAATAAGAAATAATGTGTTCAGCATAGTTTCATGGCACCTAAAAACTTAGTGGTAGCCCTGAGGATAAGCCTTTTCACTCGTTTCCAAAAAGGCTGTCATCCTGCTACTGCTGGGGACCCTCAGTGATCCCTTTATTCACAGTCAGATGTACTGGGAGTACAACTTACAAGGTACTGTTGTTATATGAATGTGAAGTATCCTCCAGAGCTTCCAGTGATTGAACACTTGGTCTGTAGCTAGTAGTGATGTTCTGGAATGTTGTGGAGCCTTACTGGAAGGCATGGGTCATTGAGAGTGGGTCCTGAGGCTTCATAGCCAAGCCTTGTAATCTGTCCATTCTCTCCTTCCTGTCTATGTGATCGGTTGCTTTACTATCCTGCTGCCATGAATGATCAACTTTATCCCTTCTTAAGCCATGACCCAAAATCAACACTTCCTTAAATTGCATTGGTTACAGAATGGGAAAAATCCATGGACACTACCTTTATACTGTTGTGAGCTTGACAACTAAGCATCAGTCCTGTAAGGCTGATCTTTTTTATAGACTACCAAAACTGAATTCTGAAATACACACTTAGGAGTGACCCCAAATTTGAATAACAAAACATAACATTTGATAATCTATTCCAACAGAAGGATAAGCCCCTGTTGTAGATTATTATTTTAAGATGTGTTACATTTGTTTATGCTCTGGATATTTGTTTGACAATATAAAGATGTGTTGCTTTTGTTTATGCTGCATTTAAAAACTCTATGAAGTTGTGGTTCTTTGCCTGTCTAAAACACCTGATGGTTCAATAAAGAGCTGAACAGCCAATAATAGCAAGGCAGGAGAAAGGACAGGCTAGGCTGGCAGGCAGAGAGAATAAACAGCAGGAGAACTCTGGGAAAAAGAACGAAGGAACAAGAAAGAACAAGGAGAGGAGGACATGAGGGGCCAGCCACCCAGCCACCCAGCCAGCCATGGATTAAGAGTGAACGTAAGATAAACAGAAGAGCAGGAAAAAGCCCAGAGGCAAAAGTAGTTGGGATAATTTAAGTTTAGAAAAGCTGGTAAGAAATAAAGCAAGCTAAGGCTGGGCATTTATAAATAAGAAAAGGCCTCCATGTGTGATTTATTTGAGAGCTGGGTGGGGGCGAGAGCTGGGTGGTAGCACCTCCCCCCCGAAAATAACAGAGTAATAAGAGTAAGAAACAACCAACAACATTTGCCCCTCCCTCCCCATGGAGAAGCCATTCTCTTGAGTTACTTTAGTTGTGGATGATATAGCAGCCACACAGTTTTGTGACTCATGCATATCCCCCATCCCTCTGTTCGGTGTCTTCCATGTGCAGGTCGATATTCATTGTAAGGATGCATCCATATTTTACCTTTGCTATTGTTTGAGAACGTAGCTTCTAAACCTTGTTGTGCAGTTCAATTGTCATAGTAACAGTGCTGAGACGCAGGACCTGTCAGAAGCAATTCAATCAGGAGGGCTCTGACCTCGTGAATGGAAATGGATGGTGGATGTTATGACAGAATTGAAAACCTGACAACAAGAATAATTTCTGCTCTCTTGCCTCCTCTATCCTCCCATTCCTCCACGTGACCACTTCCATCATGTTGGACACAGCAAGAAGGTCCATGTTAGATGTCCCTGAATCTTGGACTTCCAGTCTCCAGAACTGTGAGACAGATAAACTGTAGTCTGTAATTTACCCAGCCTGTATTCTGTTATAGCAGCAGAAAATGAGTAAGCACTAGTAATCCCGTTGCTTTTTTACAAGGCTTTACGGCACTACGTTGCCAAAGTAACCCAATTCAATTCCAAATCAACCAAAGCAAAAGGTGTACCCTTTAAGGTTAAAAAAAAAAAATGTAGACCCGTTATCTACAGTAAATATCTCACACAACGTCATGCATCAAAGTTTCTTTTCTCATTCCCCTTTCCTGTCTTTATAACCACCTTCTTGACCCTCTGACATCACCGTCTGGCGATCACTCTTCTACCTTTCCCCTCCTACTACCAAGGATTGCTTTAAGCAGGGGAGGGATCCAATAACCTCATTCACATTAAAATGCAAATTAGTAACTCACTGCAAGGCTTAATAGGGTCTCTCCCACGGGGAATTTATATTTTAATGTGAACCAAAGGACCACATCTATAAAAGTCTAATTTCAAGGATCAGAAATTTAAGTAGAGAAGGTCACTCAAGGAGGCAGTAGGCCCTTCTCGGCCTTGTATGTGTCATAGCGTGGGCAATGGCATACACAAGGCCTGTGAAGGGGAAGCTAGGTACTAGGGGACAGAGTGGTTCCATGGCTACTCCTAGCTGACCCCGGGGGACAGATGAGTTGGAACATGCATGGAGAGGGCCCTGTGCAGGGGGAAGCCAGGGGTTCAACTCCTCCAGAAGTCAACAAAGGGGAAGGCTAGCGAAGAGAAGCTAATAGGAGTTTCTTCAGGCCTGAGATGGAACTGGCAGCAGGCAATTGTAGACATCCAAACAACAAGAAAGTAACTCTAGCAAATGTACATTCTCTTGGGGTGGAAGGGCATGTTTAATGTAGAAGGAGAAATTCCAAAGCTTTGTCTTGAAGTACAATGGTTGATGTTTACCCCAAACAGGAAATATCCCGGCCAAATGAAAAGGGGAGCACAAATTTGATCTTGTCAAACTTTGCCTGTCTATAGCCTATTCTTTATGACCGACTGTCACTTAATCAATTCATTGCAGTGTGTCATTTGGAAACATCTTGATGGCCACTAGCATGGTCTGTCGGCTCTCAATCTTTGGCTTCTTTTCCTTCTTCCCCATTTTTCATCAATTGGTTCTTCCCTCTCTTCTCCACACTTGGCTCTAGTTCTAGCTTCTAAGATTCATCTCCCTTGGCGTGATTTGTATTTCAGACAGAGTAACAAATGCCTCTGACAGTGTCCAAGTCATTTCCTTCCTCTGAAGTCAACGTTAGCTAATGCTTCCTCAGGGGTTTTTATTGGGAGCCCTAAAGAAACTTGCTATAGAAAGAACCTGGTCGTACGTGTCAGTCACTGTGTGTGATAAGCTTTGTGCAAAATCCTGAGCGTTCCCTCTCTTAGAAGGGCAGCATCTACAAACATTGGAACAGACATTTGACCGTCTACTCAGCTTCTGCTCATGCAGACAAACAGCTGCATGTCGGTTGCACTAGCTCTGTACAGAGAACATTGATTTTGATCTCCTGATGGAACAATGAACTCAGAGTGGAAGGAAGAGGACTACTTGGGACATATTGTTTCACATCAAATGACAGTAGTATGAGAAAATGGTAAGAACTGTGTGAGTATATTCAAAACAGTTGGGCATACAGGTTGTAGGAGTGTGAACCACGACATAGCCCAGATCATTGAAGTATTTTTTTAAAAAATAACACAACCTACCACATTGGCTTACATTTGTAATAAAGATAAAATAATCAGAGGGAAAAAGAGGTGAAGTTACACTTTTTGGGTGGTTTCTTCAGGATCAGCAGGAGACTAGGCATCCTACACTCATTATCCCCAACATAGATTAACTACTCAGGCAAACCGTTTCTCTTACTCACTACTTGGTAGATGAAGACACTTAGGAACAGTAAGCAAGTAACAAGAGCGACAAAATAGAGTTCATAGCTATTGAATATTATATCAATTTCAGGGCTTTTCTACTACAAATAATAGAAACTAGAGCTAAGGTTGTTTTAACAGCAGCATTGACTCCTTGCTGTGCTAAAGGTCTTTGTGCCGGTGATTTGAGGTTTGGTTTCTGCTGAGTCATCATCATTCCTAAGATCCAAGTCTCCCTTGTTTCCATCCCGCCCTGCTCGGTCTTCTAATGCTTCCACTTCACAGCGCTAAAATGCACAGACTGTAACGACGGTCCTCTGCACACGCCCTCTATTGCATCCTTATCCAGCATTGCATTAGTAAAGTCTACACATAACACTAATCTTGAATTCTTATTGACTAGAATTACATCATACATTTATGTCTAAACCAATCATTTGACAGGAGAAAAACCACTCAGACCGATTTAGACAAAATTATGACTCATCCCATACACCTTAGACATCTGAGATTTCCGGTCTTCTAAACAGACAGGATTTCTGGAACAGTGAAATAAAACTGGTGTGGTGCTAATAAGGAAGAAAGTTAGATAAGTAGAAAGTTAATAAGGCTAGACAGTTGATGGCTTTGCCAACTTTTTTATTTGTGTTTGCGTTATATTGCATTTATCAATTTATCAAAGATGCCCATGATTTTGCAATATGAAAAATTAATACTAGACTTAAATTTTAGGTTTCATTCTGGAAATTGGAGTAAAATTTCTAATATCATTCAAATAATAAATTTGAACCCTTACTAAAAATTAGTTGTTCAAACCAGTACTCTCACTAAAGCTTAAATATTATAGCTTCTATTGGCTTAAGATAGATAGATAGATAGATAGATAGATAGATAGATAGATAGATAGATAGATAGATATGTGTGTGTGTGTTTGTGTGTATGTATCTCTGAAATCAGAATTCAATTAAACTAATAATCTTTTAAAGCCTTACCACCAACATTTCATTCCTAAATGTTACTAAAATAGTGTTATAATGTTTCTTACAATCAGAGGTACAACTGGGAAGAATATGAGCTCCAAGTTAAGATAAGGTTTTAACACGTGATAGCAAATGTCTAGTCTTATGAATTCAAAATACCAGTGTCCTGATTAATTACTACTGTCTCTTGCTCCTGGTCAAAGAGTCATAGAAAATCCACACAACATGTCACAGCTACTTACATACATTAGTCTTCCTCTTTTGAGATCAAACCCAGATTGACACCTTCTCATGGAGGGTTGTACTATTCCTTGAAATATATCCACTTTCTTTAGTAAAATGAATGTGCAAATACCTAACTACAGTGACCAGAGATTACTATAAGAGTCAAATCAGGGTGCTTTAGAAGCCTGGGTCGGTTGCAGACAGGGAGCGAGTGGGATGGCAATGAAACACATATTCCTAGCTACACACAGAATTTTTATTTATTGAATCTTAGCTGAGAATTGACATTTCCAACAGCTTTCTGCATGATGCAGATGCTGTTGTCCGGGGAAACAAATTCTGAGAACCATTGTCCCAGGGAACGTGGAAGCTGGAAAAGTCAGCCTGCCTGCATGCTAGCAACTGCCCATAGCTTTTAGCAAGACGTTAGCTTTAGAAGGTCACAACAGGCTTAGAGAAAACTCGGCTGGTTTTAGAGTAAATATCACAGGAAATCAGAGGAATCTCAGTACAGGATTGGACCTTTACATAGCAATAGTTAAAACTGAAAACGCTTTGATTGACAAGTTCCAGGAAGGCTCCATATTAGAACAGAATGATTTAGCCCAAGACAAAGGTCAGATAAACCTGATCTTGTTCTCATAGATGTTCTTAAAGGAACTGCCCATAGTTCAACAGAAAGATGCGGAGGCTAGGCATAAGCTAGCAACAACCAATCAAACAGACCCCCCCCCCCCCCCCAGGATCTGAGAACTCTGTTTAGGATCAGAACTATGCAATGATGTAATCACATGAAATCTTCTAGCATGTGGTTGCAATTGTGAGTCTGGGCTGAAGTTGTTTTCTACTTTAAAACAAGAGGCAGTCAGTCTCCTTCACCCAATGGAAGACACACAAGAAAAAGGACTCTGTGTTCTCAACCACTATATGAAATGACCAGTACAGATTCTTAGACAGAACACACGCTTGACAAATATGAGAAAATGGAAAAGGACCCCACAAGACTCTTCAGAGATCTACAATCTGCTGGGAAAACCTGACTGTGAAAGCTGAGTGACGCTCATGGAAGATATAGTTTCCTCTGTGCTCCCCAGACGTGGGGGTATATGGACACTAGCAAACTTCATTGAGGGCAGAAATAAGAAGGTGGGGTCAAAGGGCAAGGAAGTTTCCCCAGAGGGCAGAATCATGATATATCAAGGAAGTCCTCTGCTTTCTGGGAAATATTAAAGATAAATATGCATAGTGTGCCCACTGGGATTTTGTAATCACGCGTCTCTCTCTATATTCCCTTCTAGAGTAGGAAGTTGGATTGCTTTCTGCAAGATTAGTCTTTGTTATATGTTATAGGGGTTTTCTGTTCATTTACATTTTTGGATAGAGGTCAGATAGAGTTTGTTTGCCATCACCCGTGAGCTCAGGGTTGAGCTGGGTGTGTGGCATATAAAGCTGTTTGTGGCTATACCATGCCAGTCTTCAAGGCTTGCATCTTCAAATCCCTCTGTTCTCTTCACAGTGTTTTCTTCTCTGTGTGAGGGAATATCCCAGGGTTCCCTCCTGCAAGGATAACTCAGGATAGTCGCCCAGTCTCAAAATCTTAACATGTCTATATCGTGTATGTTGTCTATAACAAGGACTCTCCCTACTTAGTTTAAGGTTATAGAGGTTAAACAGCAGATAGTCACAAGTCCTTAGAATTGCATGAAACCTTTTTGGAAGGCAAGTTGCTTCTCACTAATGCTTTTTTTCCCTCCTCCCAGTATGAGATTCCCAGGAAAACTCCCATTTCTTTTGGGGTCTATAGTTCCAGTAGTCTGATAGATTGAGAGACACATGTATCTCTTTAGAAAAATCTTCATTTCTGCTAGGCCAGTTATATAATGACACCTGGGAATACTAGCCCTCTCCAGTGGCTAAGCTAAGATGAAAGAATACATGTAAACCATTGTACAAACCCTAGGTATGTTTTCATCATAGAGTTTGGTGTATGGCATTAAAGAATGTTCCATGTGAATTTCATCAGATTCTATTTCTATCATTCAGTAGAAATATTTTTAATATCCTGTATGATTTCTTGAGTGTATTATTTAGTAGAAAACTTTCAAATATTTTGATTATTTAGGATATATTATTAATCTATTTTCATCAAAGTCAAAGAACACCCTCTGTAGAATTTGAATCCTTTGAAATTTGTTGAGGATTTATCCATACCCTAACATTTAATCTATCTTTGGAAACCTACTGCTTGTACTTGAAAAGAATACATTTTGCAGTTATTGGGTAAGATAGTCTATAAATATCAATTGGGTCAAGGTGGTTGATACAGACTCTTCAGACTTAGAAAAAAATTAAATACCTAATCATATGGGGAATAGAAATTAAGTATGGTAAATTTATATACAAAGCTATTTTATTACTGAATACTCTGACCAATTTTACTCTGTTGACTCTCATTAGCTTCCCACATTTCCCTTTTAGAAACATGTCCTAAGTGGATGAGAATGATTAGCCATCATTACTGAGGCCTTATATTGTACAGATCACGAAGAAGCATTTGTCAAAACTCTTCAAGAATCATAGCCATTAAGGCCCGGCTTTCTAAGTGTTAGCTGAAGAGCTGTTCAAAACTTGAGCGACCTATGGATTTTAAAATAGTTACCTTTGCTCATCTTAATTATTGAAAGGAGTTAATCCCCATAAACAAACAATAGGTTCAAGTCCATCTTAGATCACTGGTGTTCACCTACTTGCTACATTTTCCTCATAAGTCAGAGTGATGATGGTCCAATAGTCAAAGATCAGTACAACAAATCACCAGAAAACTACCATTCCAAACTAAAGGGGAGCAGAACAGGGTACACAGTGCTGCTTTGGCATCCTGATTAATTTGAGAGCAATTAAGAAAGAGAAGGTACAAGAAAGCTTCTTTACCTTCTTGATTTTCTAAAAAACCATGTCACAGTTTGGGAAGGTTTTCTCTCCTGTCTTCTTGCAGGAGTATAGACTCTATTGCTAGATTTTTATGAGCCCAACTCAGCTGTCATGAGTTCATGAACGTAACGGCCCTGTCATGTGCAGAGGACACCATTTTGCAGCATCCTTCTACAGCCTCTGCCTTTTATAGTCTTTCTGCATTTTTTTTTTTGTGATGAACCCTGAGCCACGTGGGAAAATGTGTAATACAAATGTCGCATTTGTGGCTGAGCACTCCAGGGTCACTTATTCTTTGCCCTTTAACCATTTGTGAGTCTTTGACTTAATTACTGACATTGAAGGAAAAAAAGCCTCACCTGGTGAGGACTGCTACCTGCACAACTTTACTTTAAGTGGCTGCAACACTCACAAGAGCACAAGAGCAAGCCCTCAGGGCAGGAAACATGCGTGGTTTTTGTTCAAATAAAGGAGATGACTATGCCTTTTCCCCAGTGACTGGGTTCCAACTTCATAGTTTTTCTTTATTGGCAAGGAGCATTTTTTTTAATGGAATAAAGAAAATGAAGGTAAGAGGAAAGGGATCATTGCTCAGGTCATCAAATACTGGGAATACTCAAGTCTTTCATATAAACAAAAGTTTGACCAGTTTAGGGTGGGGATTAAGACGTTTACATAAATGTTTTACAAGGTGGGGGAGATGGAGTTTTGAATTTCTTATCATCAACAAAAGTTTTATAGTGTTTGACAGAAAAGACTGTTATTTAATGTTTCTTATAATACTTTTCCCAACAGGCACATGGATCAATAGAAAAGAGCAAAGGACCCAGATATGCTCCTATGAACGTAATATTTGACAAAAATACCTATTAAAGAAAAGATGGTATCTTCAACAAATGGTGCTGCAAAAACTGAATGGCAACATACAGAAAAATAAAGCTCATTCCTAATCTCTGACATCCCCATGCAAACCCTACACAAAATTCAACGTCAAAAGCATCAAGGACCTCAACATAAAACATGATACTCTGAATCTTCTAGAGGAAAATGGGTGTTTGCTTTAACTTATAGATGCAGTCAAGGACTTTCTGCGTAAGATTCCTAAAGAACAAAGAGAAAACAACCAACAATCAACAAATGGGAATTCATAAAACTAAAAAGCTTTGCAGTAAAGGAAACCATCAATCAAATGAGCACACTACACAATGGAAAAAAAATTTCCCCAGCTATACACCGAACAGAGGATTGGTATGTAGAATATTTAGAAAGCTGAAAAACAAACAAACAAACAAACAATCTGGACACAAAGAAAACAAACAACACAACTAAAAATTGGCCAAGAAACTGAATGTCTTAAAAGAGTAAGTAAAAAGAGCTAAGACATATTTTTAAAAAACTATTCACCATCTTAGCCATCAGGGAAATGCAAATCAACACTCCTTTTCTATTACTCCAGCCAGAATGGTGAAGATCAAGAACACAGATGCTGGTGAGGATGTGGAGAAGGGAAAACATTTATTCACTGTTGATGGGACAATAAACTGGTGTATTAATTATGGGAATCAGTGTGAGGTTTCTCTCAAATGCTAGAAATAGATCTGACACATGGTCAGGCTATACCACCCCTCGCCATATACCTGAAGGACTCTAGATCTCCTACAGAGACACTTGTTCATCCAAGTTCATTGCTGCTCTGCATTTTCAAGAGAGAGGCAATAAAGCTAGAGTAAACATCCATCATCTGATGGAAGGAAGTGTAATGAAAATGTGGTATATACATACAATGGAATTTTCTGTCAGCTGTAAAGAAAACTGAAATTGTCCAATCTGTAGGTAAATGGGTAGAACTGGAAACAAAATTGTACTGAGTGAGGTGGTTCACCTCAAAAAGAAAAATGTCACATGTTTTCTCTCATATATAGATTTGTGTTTAAATTGGAAATGTGTAGAATCCAGAAGACTAGGTAGGAGAGTCTGGGGAATGATTTTAAAGGAGAGGAGATAATAGAACAGGGAGGGGCAGGCAGATCTCAGTGAGTTTGAGGCTAGGCTGGTCTACATAGTGAGTTCCAGGAAAGACTCCAAACCTCACAGAGAAAACCTGTCTCAGAAAACAAAACAAAAAAAAAATCAAATTTATCTTAATACGACTAGTACATTCATTCTATCAGGAAGGAATTTTCATTGCAAGCAATTGAAATGAACTCTGGATTATTTGAATGGAAAAAAATAATCTAGGAATAGGAGTAGTCCATTCAGATGGTAAAGAAAGATGGCTGAAATTTTAAAATGGTTAAGAAGCTAAGCATAAGCTGGGCAGTGGTGGCACATGCCTTTAATCCCAGCACTTGGGAGGCAAAGGCAGGTGGATCTCTGTGAGTTTGAGGCCAGTCTGGTCTGCAAGAGCTAGTTCCAGGACAGGCACCAAAGCTACAGAGAAACCCTGTCTGAAGAAGAAGAAGAAGAAGAAGAAGAAGAAGAAGAAGAAGAAGAAGAAGGAGGAGGAGGAGGAGGAGGAGGA